>NW_027418264.1:0-118785 GCF_009905375.1 Apium graveolens | reverse complement strand
GAGTTTATTTTTTGAAGAATAAATCAGAAGCGTTTTCTACTTTCAGAAATGGAAGACTGAAGTTGAAAATCAGACCGGTTTGAAGGTGAAGAGTTTGATGTCAGATAATGGTGGTGAATACAGTAGTGATGCGTTTAAAAGTTATTGCGCGAAATTTGGGATTAGAATGATTACAACTATTGCATAGACACCACATCAGAATGGTGTTGCAGAGCCATGAATAGAACCTTGAATGAGAGTGCCAAGAGTATGAGATTACATGCAGGGTTGCCAAAGATGTTTTGGGCAGATGCAGTTAGCACAAAAACGTATCTCATAAATAGAGGACCTTCAAGTCCTTTGGGGTTCAAGATTCCTAAAGAAGAGTGGCAGGAAAAAAAGGTAAATCTTTCACACTTGCGAATTTTTTGTGTTTCTTATGTGCGTGTTAAATATTCCGACATGGACAAGCTTGATCCGAAAGCAAAGAAGTGTATCTTCATTGGTTATCCAGATGATATGGGTTACCGTTTCTAGGATGAACTGACTAAGAAGGTCATTAGAAGTAGAGATGTTACTTATATTGAGAATACAATGTATAAGGATAAGCTTGTAGTCGATTCCGAGTTTACAAAGGAACAATCTGAGAAAGGGAAGCACTGCTTGAAGATATTACAGAAACAGATCTTGCAGGAAATAATGGGAGTTCAGAGAATATTGATGACAGGGTTCCAGTAACTCCATATGTTGTGGTAAGTAAATCTAGCAGAAGTGTGAGGCCACACAAGATATTCTCCTTCAGCATATTATATGTTATTGACCGAGGACGGGAGCCTCAGTGTTATTCAGAGGCAGTACAAGTGGATGATTCAGTTCAGTAGAAACCAGCCTTGGATGAGGAGATGAGTTCTCTTGAGAAGAATGAGACTTGATCTTTAACAGAGTTACCAGCAGGAAAGAAGGCTTTACAGAATAAGTGGGTGTTCAGGATCAAAGAACATGATGGCAGTAAGAGATACAAGGCAAGGTTAGTAGTCAAAGGTTATCAACAAAAAAGGGTATTGACTATACCGATATATTTTCTCCCGTGTTAAGATGTTTACAGTTAGAATTGTGCTAAGTATTATGGCTGCATAGGAGTTACATCTAGAGCAACTAGATGTTAAGACTGCATTCTTACATGGTAATTTTGAGGAAGATATCTACATGGTTCAGCTAGAGGGATTTCAGGTAGCTGGGAAAGAAAACCTTATCTGCAAGCTTATAAAAAGCTTGTATGGTTTAAAGCAAGCACCAAGACAATGATACTTGAAGTTTGACAACTTTATGATGAAGAATGGATACAGCTATGGATCATTGTTGTTACTTTAAACAGTTTAATTTATCTTATATCATATTATTGTTTTATGTTGATGACATGTTGATAGCATGATCAAACATGAAGGAAATCAACACGTTAAAGAGACAGATGTCTGAGGAGTTTGAGATAAATGATATGGGTGCAGCAAAATAGATACTTGGTATGAGTATTATAAGGGATAGAGTTGAAGGTACTTTAAAATTATCTCAAGAAAAGTATGTTGAGAAACTATTGCAGAAATTCAGTGTCCAGGATGCGAAGACCAGAAGTACACCATTGGCGAGTCACTTTAATCTCACAAAAGCAATCACCTAAAACGGATGAAGGCAAGAAAGATATGGCTAAAGTTCCTTATGCATCTGCAATTGGCAGTTTAATTTATGTTATGACGTGTACAAGGCTAAACATTGCTCATTCAGTGGGATTTGTTAGCTGATTTATGTCTAATCCAGGAAGAGCATTGGGAAGCAGTCAAGTGGTTGTTACGCTACTTGAAAGGCACATCCAAGGTTGTACTATGTTTCAGTAATAAAGATGTTATCTTGGAAGGGTTCTCTGATGCAGATTTGGGTGGATGTTTGGATACAAGAAAAAGTACAAGGGGTTATATGTTCATTTTGGGTTACACCGCAGTTAGTTGGATGTCTCGACTTCAAAGAGTGTTGCTCTTTCAACCACATAAGCAGAATATATGGCTATCTCTGAAGCTAGCAAGGAGATGATTTGGTTGAAGAATTTTCTTGAGGAGTTGGGCAAGAAACAGGCGGACAGTGCTTTGTATAGCGATAGTCAGAGTGCTATTCATCTTGCGAAGAATCCCGCGTTTCATGCTAGGACGAGGCATATTCAACTGAAATATCACTTTAGAAGAGAGTTGATAAGCAATGATACATTTTCTTGATGAAAATTCTTTGTTCAAAGAATCCTGCAGATATGTTGACTAAGGTGGTTATGAATGAAAAGTTGAAGCTTTGCGTAACTTTAACTGACCTTCAGAATTGATTGATGAGAAGGCGCTGCACTAGTTAGAGTTATTGATTGAATAATTAATTTTACTAGACTTACAAGAGTGAAGTGAAGATTGGCCAGACTCCAAGTGGGAGATTGTTGGGTTTGTGGAGACTATTAATTAAACTCATGAAAATAAACTATTCAGATTAGTTTATGGATTAGTCTACTTTTCAGATTTGGACTATAATTTGATTTAGACCTAATTTCTTCTCTTATAAATACTCATGTTATTGTAAAATCATAACACAACAAATTGTGAGAGATCAATACAGAATTAGTGCGGCTTGTGAACTATGAATTTGTGAACCACGTAAATCTTTGTCTTGTGTTATTGTCGTTTATTTTCTTGTTCTTGTTTATTCGCTTTGAATTTTGCTTTCGTTGTTGGATACTCAACAATATAATGTGTCTGCAGCCAATCTAATACTATTGCAATTAAGTAAGGTGAGTCAATATCAAATGTTACCGTTTGTATGTTGTATTATTGTGTTCCATCAAAGTGTTTTTAGATTTTAAAATATAAAAAATTTGACAAATATACCAACTTTTGGATATTTATTTGCAACTTTACTACCTTATTTAAAATCTTGCAAATTTACTATCTTTTTAAACACACAAACAATTAAATTGCAAAAATATCATTTTCATCTTCCCATTCCATTTTTTTTAACTTCTCTCCCTCTCACCCCCTCTCTGTCCTTCCCCCTATCTTTCTCGTTCTCCCTCGATCTATAACTATTTTCAAACATTTATAAATAGAGAGAGTATTTTAAATATATTTATACTAACTTATTATAACTTTGATTAAATTTTAGAGATACTTTAAAAAGATAAACAATTTAGAATTTATTTATGAAGGGAAAAAAATCAAATTAATAAAAAAGTTCAATTTTTTTAGTTACATTATTTTAAACCTCTAATCTAATATTCAAAAAATATGTGAAAATATAAAAGAAAGGCTATATAATTTACATATCAATATTATATAATATTTGATTTGTAAATGATTACAAATTTATTTAACAATATTTTCAAAACTATAATTTTGAATAAAATAAAAATGAAACAAGTTAAAGAAAATTATTAATATATATGTAGGAGCAAAAATAACCAAACCTTTTATGTACACATTAAGATTTAAAAAATTAAGATTTAAAAATTTTACTTTGGTGGGGTGGCTTATTTTTTTGATTTTTTCCCTTTCATAAAGTATAAAATCTAAACAAAACATTCTCCAACAAAGAACACACAAATTTTAAGTCGGTAACTCCATAAACGGTAGAACAACTACCACTATTTCTTAAAAGATAGACATACACCTCTGTATGCGTAAGCTTTTTTAGCTATGTCTATACGTGTCAAGAAACTGCATGCTTATAATGTTACACTAGCTAGTAAAGGGGTTATGTTGTTGAAACATTTCTTACTCTTTATCTACTGCTACTACAATCTAGCACACACCTGATAAGAACCACATTTCATTTCAATTCACTTTACAAAATGGACTCTGTGATCACAAATTTACATTTCACAACTGTCTTGATTAGAGTTTTCCTAAGTTTATCTGTTGTTTTAGTTCTCTTTGCCCCTCTTGCCACTGCGGTGCAATCAATAAGTAATACTACTCATTCAACCGACGATCAGGTTAGTTTATGTTTTAATTTGTTAGTAAAGATTGTGTTTTTGATGATCTTTGATGTTTCTTGACAATTTAAGTTTTATTTGATGAGGCTTGATTAGGGCCGGTATGTTGTGGTTTAGTAATTATTGGCTTGATGTTTTTTTGCAGTGGCAACCAACATCACCTTTTGATTGGAACATTACCGGAAAGTATGCAGGTTGGCTGGTTTTTGCACTTGTTTTTTTTTGGATTATGTAGTTATCGTTTTCTGACTATATATTGATCAGCTACTGTTTAAAATGAATGTTCAGTTGAAGGTTTATTACAGCTACTTCATGATATTTTTTGTCAATTTGTGTGTTTGAGTGCTTATTTTTGAGTAATTTCTTTGTAGTTGTATTGCATTTGTGGAGGACTGTGGTAATAGTGGAGATTGTAGGACTTAATAACAAAAAAAAATGGTGGTTTTTTGTTAGGTCAATTAGGCGTTAAGCAGAGAATTGGAGTGCACAAATTTGAGGATGTTCCCCAAGTCTTTAGCATTTCAGTTCTTTCTGTGTTGTATTAAGTGCTATACTACTATAGTCTATACGTTTTATGCATGTCTGCACACAGTAGTTGCACGTCATCACACAAGGTCTCGAGTTACCTTATGTTCATATTAACTCTTTTGGAAACTTTGGTTTTAGATCTCAATGTATAGTTGTTTTGAATGGCATCTTATATGCAGGATCTTGGCGCTTAATGAATCCCACGGAAAGCAATCCTATAATAAGAAAGTCCAGCGGTGACTCTGTCCTCAAATTGATCAGTACCCCCAACAAGTAAAGGGGTATATCATGTTAAGGTAATATGTTTGATTCGTCCGAATCTTTATGATTCTTAATATGGATGCATGTTGTCTGATGCAGTAATGTCATGCGAAATCCAATAGAAAGTAACGGAACCCTGACAACGTCATCAGTGACGTTCTGAAAAGAAATTGTTGCGATAATAGAAGTCCAAAAGTTTGTGCATGAATTTAAATTTATTATGCATCCACGTGTTTTACCCCGCGTGGGGCTTTGAACATAAACAACTACGGCTGAATTAACTAGGAAATTAGTCCAATTTAAGTTTCAGTAGTATCCTATAAGGAGTATTTTGGAGTTGTGTATGACGTCTTTATTTTTTCTTTGAACTAATTTCAGCACGAACCGTGCTGAATTTTAGAGCCTTCTTTAAACTGAATGAAGGGGGTGAAAAAATCTGAATTTTGTTTTTAAGCTCATGATTATGAATTTTGATATTCCTTTTGCTTGCCAAATATCTGCATTGTGAATGCAGCCCACCTAAAGAAAGATCTTGCATTCCACCACCTCTGTTCCAATTCAAAACTTGGTATCTTGTATTGGTGGCTAAAAGAAGACTAGTTAGCTTGTGGCCTGTAGATTCATTTTTCCACTTTCAATCCTAAGTTAACGTTGTTTGCAGATTTGTCATTCTTAGTTGCTGCAAAAAACCTGTTGGTCCCTGTATGGAAGTATATTAATAGGCCGCTGTTTCTCTTTACAAGATCAAGCCAGGTTCATGGTGTTACAAGATAGAGATGGTTTTGCATTTCAACGTCCATGACTCCATTCTTAACTTTTAGGAGGAATCTGCAATAGAGGAGCAGACTTATTGACCTTTGCAAACCAAGCTACCACTTTCAACAAGGATTGTTACTTCTGAAAATCTTCAACAGATCTACGTTGCTTTGAATTGGCTAGATCGCCCAGTGGATTGGTTTCTGCTGATTGGAAGGCAGAACCGAGGACTACTATGATTTGAATATATTGCACAAAACTTTAGGTTCTTTAAGTTAGAATATTTAGATCCTTACTTGGGCCTCACCTGTTAAGTGAATATATAAGAGCCTCTCCTTTGTTCTTCTTGTTTTCTGATCACTACTAGTTCCTGCTCCGCTGTTTGCCTCTTAATGTTGAGTTTCCGTAAAATTCCGCATCAACTCCTATACCTTGTGATTCAGTTTGTCAAACTTTGTGTGTTTTGTTTACTGGATTAGATGTCAAGCTTTTCTTGTTATCATTTTATGGCCCTTCCATTTAGGGGATACCAACTGACTGAGGACTAACAACTGTCTGATTGATTTGGTAAAAAATGAGATTCGTCCTTATTCCCTGGCTTGATTTTTGTGGCTGAAGTTTTTGCCTAGTGATTTCATCTGTAACTGTTTAATGTTTTATAGTGTTCTTCTATCGGGTAGGCAACATACTTGTTTACTTCAGTTTACATTATCATCTTGCATGTTTAGCCTAACTAGGATGTTTGCATTATGCTATTGTTGATTTAATCTTGATTTGGCTCGCTTTTGTCGTTTTTCTCCTTAAGAAGAACTCATTTTTAGTTTCCATTTTCCCATCGGCAGGGGATGGTTATATTCTATAAGGTGTTTGAAGATGAACATAAAGTCTGGGGTGCAACAATCAAAATAGAAGGGGATTATATATGGCCCTTACGACTACTTCGAGCAGTAGCCTACACGTACTGATATGATTTGCACCCGTGACTCCAGTTATAAATCTTATAGCATGCTCAGTACTGATATATGTATAATTATATTGCAGAGAAAAAGCAGGAGAATCTGGATACAAAGATGATTACAATATCTCCAATCCACATTACTCGGTAATTATCATAACAATTTGAATTGAATGTTGTTTTTGGCCATATGATACTTGATAGTAAATTGTGATTAAAGTATCTCACATCACTAATTGTTATCACAAATTAATAGTAATGTTATTTGCCATTGTATAGTTCCTTATCACGTAATTTACCCTGTTACTTGTGGCACACTGGCATATCATATGCAGCAGCAGGACGTGATAAGCTGTAGAACTTGGACTATATCAATGAGATTTAGCAACTACGGGACTTCAGTTACTCATTGTTAACCTTTCTTTTAGTTAAACTAGTCATCTAATACCCGGCGTGTGTTTCAGTTGACCAAGTTCAGCATGTGCTTAATTAGTTAGCAATATGTGTTTATTATATGGTAATCAGAAGATGTAGTTGCAACAGTGCCTATTCCTAAGAACAATTCCCAATTAAATTTCAACTGGCTCTTTATATAGACATGAGATTGCAAAAATTTAAACCTTAAATATTTCCATGTACTTAACTCACCCATTATACATATTCTTCCATATCACGTTCTCGAGGATCAACAAGACTTTGGTGCCTGTTGTGCGAAAGCACTAAATTCTGTGATTTTGAGGGTGTTTCGGGGGGGGGGTGTTTTCTCTAATATTCACTTTTTCTGTGAAGTTTCTCCCTGACAAATATCAATTGTTAAATTTCTCTAAAAACTAACTTTAATGCATGTGTTTGACTGGAGTTTTGAAATTTTTAACTTACATCACGTGCTATTCCTTGAAACAGTTTGGACTTCTCACATCCCAGGATTTTCAAGAGTTTCAATGGGTCAAGATTTGGAACAGAAAACTCTGTGTGATATCTACTTCATTATTTGCAATTTTTTTTCTAACTCTGTATTGGCTAGAGTCCATACTAATTACTAACTTGTTCATTCTTGTTGTAGCACCTGTGATCGACATGGAGAAACATTGTAACATCACAGTAAGGGCTCGGATATCACGTGTTCCGTCCATGCAAAGTAGTACGTCCTTTTCCATGGAGCGTAAACTCTCAATGTTATTTATTTTTTCAGTTTCAGAAATTATAATATAAATAATGCAAAGTATTATGCCTTCCATTGCGCTGTGCCCCAATGGTAACTTATATTTAGGCACAATTGCTCAAAATTTGTGAAAATAATTTTCAGCTGGCTGTAGTGGACTGCAGTGTTATATATTTATATTGTGCTTTTACTTTGTTTAGATGAAGATGGGAGTAGTTACCATATAGAAGCCGCATTGGTAAGATTTTTGATGGATGACAATGGAGATTGTCTGCCGCCCATGCAATTGAATGCAACTTCTGTAAACACTGAGATGTTCTTTGACAAAGCATTTAATTACAACCTGATGGTCACTTTTGTATCCTTCTCTAACATTACTTGATCCAACATTATGTATTTATAGATTGAGAATGGTTGATTTTCCTTAACCGTCTGACATATATTAGATCTCTCTCCTTCAAGTTCTCCTGTTAATTCAACAAAGGAAACATAGCAACACGCAATCTGTAAGGGTTCCATCTCGATCCTATTTGTTGCTTCTGTAGGATTCTCAATTTGTGCTAGTGATCAGCTACTGCAGTTTTGTTGTTTTGAGACACTTGTACCGTTCTTATTTTTTGGATATCTGCAGTTTTGTTATATACTAGCTGACGGATATTCCATCCTACTGTCAGGGAGCTGTCAAAGTTTCAAGTTTCACAATTGGACAACAGGCTATCATGGATGCATACCTTTGTCTTTTACATCTGACTGCAGGAATCACAGTTGGTAATTAGAATAAAACTTATTCTCTGTTTTGGCATTGACCAAATTATATTATTTTAAAAAACTATTTCTCACTAATTGTGTTCTCCATAATCGTCACTTCTTCATGTATGCAGAACAATTGTATAACGCATTTGCCACTGCTGCATTCTTCAAGTTTGTTGTCTTCTCTTTTTGTGAGTTGAGATTTTTTCTCCATATATGGAAGGCAAATAGGTCTACAAATTACATACAGAGTGTGGAAGCGAGGCGTGAACTTTCAGTTCTTTGTATTTATTTCTGTGAGTAAAAATTTTGCTTAGCTGTTTGTAATGAATTTCTGTTCTGTATGCATACCTTTGAAATTCATAACTTGAGATTCACATTGAACATTTATCACTATGAATGCACTTATACCTGAATCTCGGGCCACTCTGCATAGGAAGATACCTTTTTCAATTTTAAATTTTGAATTGCTTCCCCAATCTAACATGTATCTCTGTTACTTGGATTACGTGTTCTGATATTCGTACATGCAATGCTAAGATTATGATCATTTTATTGAATGAGCTTGTGCAACGTTGTGCTGTTGTAGTGTTTGGCAGTATATGTAAGGTTCATTCTAGTAACAGAAGATATTATTATACCAGAAAACATAATCATGATTCTTTTGAGAGGATATATACGGTTGCCAGTTCTGCTCCAGAACAGTTGCAATCCTAAGCTATACTCTTCTTCTGCATTTGAAAGAAAAGCATTTGTGTACTTGTAAAATAAGATTTCTGATAAAAACATTTGATGGCGTATAACTTTTTTGTGGAATAAAAGTTATGGATATTTATTCTTAGTAGGGAAGTAGTGCTACTTCACACTCACACATCTTTATGGTTTACGTTTTGCAGGTGGTATCCTTTTGGGAGTTATTCTGTGCACGTATGAGTTCCCTAAATTCCTTCCAGTTATTACTCTGGTTGTGCACTCCTACTGGATACCTCAGATCGCCACAAATATTTTTCGTGACCCAAGAAAGCCACTACAAGCCTAGTTACATATTGGAATGAGTGTAACTCGGCTTGCAATTCCTTATATATCTTTGGATGTCCCCCCAACTTCATGCACATAAGCCTGACAGGAGTTGGTGGGCATCTATTTGTGGGTTTTACTGGGTTGCAGAGCAAACATTCTTCTTCTGCAAAGCACTAATCTTGGATTGTCGATTCTTCATTTTTTTGGCAGGGTTTGATGTAACTTTTCACCGATATTAGTTTCGTGCAACCCTTCTCTATTTTGTTAATTAGTTTATGTAACTCTTCCCTGTTATTTTATATAAAATCAAGGTAGAGAATGCCTAAGTCCCTGTATATTGTTGTAAAAGAGAGTGCCACCAATATTCTGAGGAGCTGCAATAACTATAATGCTTAAGGATACTTAAATAAATGAGGAACCACAATCAATTTCATACATAGGAGTTCTCATATCGATTGATAAGACATCACTCTAAATCGCTTGTGTTTTTCAAAAAACCTTGATGTAATTATAATATTTGTTTTAACATTTAGGGCAGTGAATCGTGATATGTTTTTAGAGTGTAGTATTGTGTCAATTTAGTCATGAGTCCTGTCTGTATAATGCTCTTTTTCATTGTTGCTTGCACTTTTGTCTTCTGTAAACCATGGCTTCGTAATTTTTTTCGTCAAATTATGAAAATCATATCCTGAACTTGATCTTTTTCTTTCATAGATCCTCATGCAGATGTTTCACACTAAAATATAATTACCATAAACGGCCGGATCAGGAGGTAATCATGCCAGTGACTGTGTCATTTGCATGACGCCCATTGATTTTCACTCAACATCCAGATTTTTTGCCATGGTACTTTTGGACAGCTTTCAGCTTGAAGTTTAAGGCTATGTAAAATTTAGCGAATTAAAAAATGTTTAAGGCTAAAAGGTAGCTAGGCACTCCCTGTTAACTAACTTGTCCGAACCTATATGTGCAAGTAACGCCATGTGAAACATGTCTTCCATTCACATTGCTTACTTAAGTGGATGGATATAAAGAGGGATTGCCCAACCTGGCAGGCCGCGACTTCCACCAGTGTAGTTATAGGGGAACCAGAAATTTTTTTTGGAAGGCCAAAATATAGAACATTAGGATTTTTGCACGCATTGCTGCGGCGTTTATAACATTAATACTATCCAGGAGTAAATATATTCTTTGAACCTTTATTTTGTTTCGAATTGTTTATTTGACATTAAATTATATATTATATTTTTAACTTTAAATTCATTACCTTAATGTTGTTAATTAACTCGTTTTGTAACCCCAACTAATTCATTTATGTAAATTAAAGATGTTACTTATTTTGCATTTTCTAATTCCACAACCACCTAATTAATTACTCAAAATTTCAACTGAGATATAATCTAAACTCACGGTTTATTACTCTCATTCAACCTTCATACTCCAATCTTCTTATACACAGATCTTAAATGTTGTGTCTTAATCGAATTTGTGTTCCTTTTTCTCGATTCCTTTTCTCATATTATAGTTACAATGCTTGTAGCACAATTGTTTCAACTTATAACATATCTAGGGTTTCAGGCACAGACTTATTGTTCCAATTTTGTCTTTGCAGATGGAAAGTCAAGATAGGGAAATAAACTTCATATGTCTCAATTATCCATCACACTTCGAGCAAGGCAAACTTGTAAGTAAAATTATTGTAAAAAAATGTCTGCATGTGTTGTTCACTGAGGTATTATGATTTTTTGTAATTTATTATGTAGGAACTTCCTCTACCAGTTTATTGATAAAGCAACTTTAGGTGCAGCAGGATCAAGTTTAGGTATATTGACCTTAATTGCATTTAACTTTCTTCCAATTACCAAAATGTTTGAGTTCTGAAATTTCTTATACAACAGATGTGTCTTTACAGAACTCAAGATCAATTTTTTTCAAATTTATCAGCCATTATGTCCTTGAAGAAGCTGAATTGGTAATACCTTGTACATTTACCAATGAGATATATGAATGATTATATGTTAATTGCATTTTTTACTCATTCAGGAACTTCCGAAAATGTTCTCAGATGTTCACGGTGATACCATTAGTGATGTTATAAACATTGAACTTGGAGGTGGATATCGTTCAAAATTCAAGTACTGTCCTAGAACCTGTAAAATTTATGGGCTTCGTCGATTCTTTGGGAAGTATGATATCGATGAGAACTTTGTAATTTTCTTTAAGTACTTGGGAAACTCTACATTTGCCATCACAGTATTTGATTACCAGTGCATGAACCACTTCCGCGACATAGAAAAATATTTCCGCTTTGAGGATTTCATGTATCCTCCTGTAAATGATGTTGTTATTATCATATCAGATGATGAAAATATTCTTCAAGGTATATATACTTTTACTTTGGAACATATAGCATAATCTATGTTTCCTGATTCGTTTAATTTTACATAGTGCATCTGTTCTTCAGAAAACAATGAAATGGAAATGATGATTCAAGCGGAAGGAGATGATGATGTAGAAGAAGGTTAGTATAAAAGTTGTACCATCAGTTCTGCAGTTTCTCAATAAAATGATACTCTGTCTTCTTCAAATTATTTTAACAATTACCTAACAATCTTAAATTTCAGACCATGATGCCTTAGTTCCTGATCAAGACAATACTTTCAGAGTTCGATTGTTACTTTCTCTTGTTGATCAGCGTGGTCATGGAGTGGTATACTTTATATCATATAAAATTTTTAAATACCAAATCTTATCTATTTACTCAAATCGAATTTTTTCCATTTATGCAGTATATTCCAAGGTGGATGAGAACTTTTTATGCAAAATGGGGTAGACGTACTACAGTTTTCTTATCCGTAGGTGAAACACTTTGGAATGTTGATGTTCGGAAAATGAAGAAATGTTACAGGTTTGCAAAGGGCTGGGATAAATTCACAAGGGATAACAATCTCACTGTTGGTCAGATTCTAACCTTTCAGTATATTGGCAATTTCACCTTCGTAGTATTTGTTTAGAGTAATTTCAAAGCATGCATTTGATTACATGTCTAGTTTCTATCTGAATGCAACGAAGAGATATCTTTCGATTTCTTCATATTTTCCAGTAAAATTGATATATTTCTAAGAATTTGAAATTGTAACGGATGTTGATTATTATTTTAAGTCACCTGTTTGAAGTTATCATTCTACTTACAGTTTTATGTTTGTGGTAATCAAATTCTCAACTTTGATAAAATAATATTGGTCTAAGTAACTATAAATTCATAAAAACATATTAGTAGACTGATTAAACATGTTTCACAAAGCATGATTTTGATAAATTTCTCATTACATCATTTGTAAACCATGATAGTAGAGCGATTAAACAAAATGTTCCACTTATGGATAAGTATTACATAATTATACCTATTTCTTCATTACATGCCAACAAATACAGGAGTAGCCTGCCAACAAATATTGGCATCTCCAACATTATTTGATTGCTCATCCTCCATGCAATTCCTAAAATCTTGTACAAAACAAACAGTACTTGTTTAATATTGCAATACTGCTTATTGAAGAACTAAAGAATTACTATCTTAAGAAAGTAAAATACATTCTCCTTAGTGTAGCTGCAATTTCTGTATTTGGATTTGTGTTAATCCTTGTAGCTTGAGTGTTACACATAAATATTTCGTTCAATTGTTTGGCAAACATAATTTTGCAGCTAGTCATTGCAAGTACAACGGGTTGTTCTGTTGCTTCAATTAGTGCAACATCAAGTAATGGAGCCAATTTACCCTTGAATGTAACATTTACTTTTGTGCTACCAAGAAGCATAATCCAGTTCTATAATGAAATATAAGCATATGTGTCAATGTTAGGAGGATAAATGAGAAATAGTAGAGCAAATTATGCTTACATTGAATCAGTTATACAGAAGTTTATTCGCGAAACATTAGTTTTTCCTGGAATTGTTGTTTTCTCTGTGGGTTCAACCGAGTAAAAATTCCAACAACATCTACAAATTATTTACGTAACATTCTTAATTAACTAAATTAAATTTTTAATCTTAAAAAATTATTTAAAGAGATACGTGTAATAGTTATACCAATGCAATGAAGAACATTTTCCTGGAATTCACTAATCGCCGCGAGTTCCGTAAATTGCCAGACATTAGTTGGAATATTTGCATGTACATTGTGCAACGCTGTAGCTTTTGTTAAGTTAGACTGTAGTATAAACTTGTCATCCTTGAAACATCTTGCTGCCTCTGTTGGTTCATAATATTTGACAACAAAATTTCTAATCTCATACGCATGGCTTTCAATGAATTTTTTATCAAAATAATGCAACACTGTCTCACCAACGAATGCACGAATTCGATTATGCTGCTCAAAAAAACGAATGTAGATGCATTAAAATGAACAATGTGGAAAATTATCAAAGTAAAGATTTATAATTTTTTTAAATAATTGAACTTACTTCTTCATCCACCAGGATCAGGTTTAATGCATTGCGATGTCCGGTGGAAAAATTCCTATCACACCACTTACTTGAAACTCGTACTCTAATTCTCCAATTGGATGTTCGCTTTGGCCTTAGATCCCCTATAACATGGGTTGCCATTTTGTACAATTAAGTAGTTTACTTTTACAAATAACAATCAGTTAGAAGTATTGAAAGTTGAGCTTATATAGGCATATTAAAATTAATATTGTACAATAAATGAAGTCAACGGAAGAACCATACATGCATCAACCACTTTACATTATTTAATGTCAAAGTTAACTTCTACTGTCAAGTTTTGAGTTGATGTATAACTGTCTATCATAAAACGGCTGGTAAATAGTAATGTTATTGCTGGTAAGAAGAAATGATATTTTGAAGATTTGTTAAAAGTATTCTTCTTCCAACTTTATTCAACAATCAACTTGACGTTTGCTTCTCTTCTGAGGCTAACGTGTGTGATGTAGTTCTTAATATGAGAATGACATAGCTTTTTTCATAAAGTAATCATAGTTTTGCCGCAGGTCTTACCTACTACTATGTATTTTATATGCTTAACTACTGGAGATATTTGAAATTTCTTTAAGTTCTTTACTTGTATAATGATATTACAGTTTTCCGGAACCAATTAGTTGATGCATATTTCGACAACTACTGGTGCAGTTCAAATTATTGCACTAAATTTAACTTTATATTTTTTTTAAATTTTTTATGTATTCAAACTCTTTGGAAGTTTATTATCTTTTCTTTTTCAACAAAATTACTTAAAAAATGGTTTGCTTTATTATAAATATTTTACCCACAATGTACTACATATTTTCTACCACTTCATTTTCCCTAATTAGAATGACTGAGAAAATATAAGTAAAGCAATATTACTATCGACAATACTATATACATATATATACAATACGCTCAATGTCAAGACTTCGAGCTATATCCGGTATAATTTTTTTAATAATTTAATATTTATTAGCCGTGTCACAAAAATTCAATACTGGGATAGAATTTGGCCAATTCTTCATATATCCGGTATACCTAGACTCCTAATTATTATAAGGTTAATCTGATTATCCTTTATTGGAAATTATATATTAATGCGATTGTTTTAACAACATTATTTAGAGAAAACAGTTCTAAATAAATAGTGATACTTTACACTTTATTTATTTATTTTTTCCAGTAAACGATGCTAATCACTTTTTCGTCGTTGCAACTATTCTGATAATTAGAGATTTTCTCGTCCCTAAAGTTATAAATTTTCAACTTTAATTTGTAGTAAGTACTGTCTTTATTTAAAGACAAATTTTACTTCTACCATTTTTTCTAAAGATTATGACTGTCCAAAAAAATATTGTAAGAAGCCATAATTTATCTCGCAAGTCAACGTCTTATCAATATGTGTTCATAACATACTATAATATAATATAGAAATATTGTAAAATTGATACAAAAAATTATTACTATATTATTTCCTTCGAGGAAGTAGAAAAGCAATTGTAATTTTACATTAATTTGGTACTTTAGATCTGTTGATGGAGTTACAACTTTAAATTGCGCCAAACTCTAGATGACAGTTAAACTAATAAATAATTTATAATTATTTTAAAAATTCTTCAAGCTTTATAATTATTTTAATCATGTATTATAGAAAGGGTCAATTATAATTGGAAATGGTGTAACATTCTAAACAATACATTTTCGTCATCCAGAGAACAGAAAATTCTTATTTAATATTCTACTTATATGTGTAACAATGTGAGTTTTTAAATTTTTACAACCTATAATATTTGAAGAATTACAAATATCATTTAGCATTAGGTCATGCCAAGAAATTGAAGAAAACATAACTCTCTCATTGACGAATTGTGAAAACTACACTGCAAAGTTCAACTGTTCAAAAAATTCAATTTCTGGGCTGATATTATATTTTCCATAGCTTAATATTCTTCCATCGTAACAATTTTTTTTTTCAATATATTGGACTATCACACTTTTCAACATCATTGAATTACCTAGTTCATTCATATTTTTTATATAAAAAATATATCAAAATACATTAATAACATAAGTCCAACATGAAGCATATAAATTAGCAGTCCAATGTAGAACACACCTACGTAGAAGATTCTACAATTTAAGGTAATAATAATTTGAACTCTGGATGTTCATTCACCATCCCAAATACATAGCATAAAAAAAGAAAATTAATTAATATACTTCTTAGTCTTTGAATTTTTTTCCGAAGTCCTTTTGCTCTTTGTTGACGTTTCGGGGGTCTTGAACTTGAGTTGCGACAAACTATCCAAATGATACTTTGATGTAGATGGCTACAATAAGGATAATTATAATCTTTGTAACAATAAGAAATAAAATTAAATCAAACAGATACATGTTAAAAATTACCTCAAGTGGAGAGTCTTGATATTTGTCAATTTCACAACTAAGATTGATCTCTTCAGATTCACATAATAGGCTCATTTCATAAATATCTGTAGCTAGGTAAGACTTGCATGATTTTTCAATGTTAGCCTGTTTAATCAATAGCTTCACACTATATTCCTTGTCTGCAATTTGTTTTAACATCTCCGGAAATATCTTCTCATTACATTCCTATATTATCAAGTATTTGGCATTCAATCGGATTTAATACATGATTAAATTTAAAGGAATAAAAGGTCTACTTTTAAATTAGAATGGCACCTCATCAATAAAGTCATAAACAGTTTTTCCTATCAATGAACGAACTTCCCGATCTTCCAGTATTATGCCAATTTCACTAGTGGAATCCAATGTCTCCGCATATATCCTGAATCTGCATTAACAACTTCAATTAGAAAGAGTCTAGGGTGCAAATAAAATGTTTAAAATATAATTAAAATTAATAATTATTGAAGTTACTTTTTCAGGGGATGTGGAATGTCAGAGTTACACATAACACATTTGAACAACTCATCCATATTTTCATTTTCACGGTAGCATGATGTACACGTACGAAAGAACCATCCCATTCTTGTTGCTACTTTCCAGATTTTGACATTACAGATAACCTCTTTCTACAAATGTTGTCATATTTATAACACATCAGTTACTGAGCATCATATATCAACATAATTCTGCAACTTTCTATAGTATGAATCTTGCCTTTGTAAATTCAGGACCAAGATTCAATATTTCTTCCAAGTTAAATTGTCGGACTTTCTCTACCTTAACACTTGAAAAATCTTCTTCAGAAAAATCACCACTATTGTACCTGATGATCATTTCTATTAATCATATGTTTTGAACATAAAAAATTAAGATGAAACTAATGCAAGTACTATTGAAGTACCTTTGACGAAGTTGAGCAACACTGTGGTGATGATAATTGAGGAAAAACTTTGTAGACCATACATGTCCAACCTGGACTTTTTCTAAAATAGATCGAATGTTTGTTAATCAAAAGTCAAGGATTAAAATATATGCTATGTTCACATGTACCTTCATAAAGATATATCTTTGCGCTAGCAATTATCATGATTATAGGTTCCTCTAGATCATCCTGTAAGATCGTCCTGTAAGTTCTCATCCAACTCCTCAGCAAACTTGTCCCAAAATATAACATCAATAGTGGATCTACATAATAAATCATATATTTATCAACCATTTTTTAGTGTTCATACAATACCATTTATTACCTAATTTCAGTTTTCATTTGAAAGTTTATTAATCAACATGTTTTCAACCTTCCATCGGTTAATCGAAACTTTTGTTGAACCTGGGCTTCTCCATTGCAGTTAATAAGGTGTTTCAAAGGGAGATCTTTTTTAACCAATCCAACAATGTCTGTTGAATACAATTTACAATAAAATCAGTTGAATCGTCATACATGGAAAATAGGCTGCAATAGATTTTGTGTAATAGATTATACCTGTAATATAAACATTTTGCTTTGCCACCTGTCCTAAATCGCCAAGATCAAAGAATCAAATACGTTCTCCTGTATTAAAGTCTGATTCTCAGCAATTTCTTCAATTTTGGTATAAGCAGTAAAAATGATATGTTTATCCGCACGGATGCATCTAAACTTATCAGCAGGTCTATATTCTTTGACAGTGAAGTTAGATATGATATAAATTCTTCCTATGATAAATTCTTCCAGTTTTTCATCAGAAATACTTCCGGGAACAAAAGCATGCATCCTATAATTCTGCATAACAAAAGTTAATTACGTATGATTCACAATATCCATTACATGTAATTGATAGATGACTACATGCTCGATAAATAACAAACCTTATCATCAAGTA
Organism: Apium graveolens; assembly: GCF_009905375.1. Taxonomy (NCBI): domain Eukaryota; kingdom Viridiplantae; phylum Streptophyta; class Magnoliopsida; order Apiales; family Apiaceae; genus Apium; species Apium graveolens. The sequence continues at coordinate 100,583 of NW_027418264.1, read as the reverse complement.
ACAGCAAGTTGAAGCCTTTAAAAATTTCCCCTTTCAAAGATACTCCACGCCAAAATCTTATAACTCGGACTTTAATTTTCCATTTGTAACTTCCAGGAGAAACAATTCTCAAATCATGAAATATAGTAGACATTGTTGGCGCAAAATATGTATTACAGCTGATGAGTATGGATAGGCTAGTACTACTTTGACATTTATAGTAGAATGGAACATAAGTATTTCATATTTAAGAATTGAACAACTGGTTGTTGGATAAAGTTAATGTTCATGCAGTGTCTTTTTATAATACACTTGATTCCATTTAACATTTTTATTAAAAAACTAAAACCTGTAAAGTACGATATACTCTATAGAATTACAGGAAATATTTAATAAAGCGATTTCAACGATCATAAATATAATAAACTTTACTTTCTATGAATTAACTATGAAACTGCAATAAAGATTTAAAAAACACAACAATTTCGACACGATGATTAAATCAAAGTTTTCAGAGATAGCAAAATAGCAAAATAAAAATTTCTCATAGTACCGAAAATAAACATATTACATATTACAAAATATGGCCTTCAATATTTCAAAAGCGTCCTTCATCAAGAATGATTTTAACAAAAATATAAAAATATATCTCCATAACATCGATTTCACCAAAACGCAACAACATCATCACTGCAAAATTAAACACATGAGCCTAATTCAGAATACAAAAAAATTTGTCTTCATTTATGAAAAAGAATTTTTGTACCATGGTATATACCTTCTCCAGCTTAATGCTCCTATACTTTGTCAAAGGAACATTTTCATCATCAATAAGAGATAATGTATGAGGCTTCTTGCGCGCTTTAGATTTCTTTCCCGGTTCATGTATATTTTTCTTCTGATTCTTAGGAACATGTTCCACCACAAAACAATCCATTTCCTAAAAAACAATCTATGTTATTTTAAATAAAGATTCCTGCAATTTAACATTAGTTGGGCACAATATATGGTCATATTCTGTAAAGTTTCTTACACTTGAATTCACATTCTCTTCAGTATAAGCCTTTGGATCAACATTATTATTGTTCTCATCAACCATTTCAAAACCTTCAAAAATAGAACATGCCTCATACAGTTTGCTAGCACCTTTCAGATTTTCTTCCTTAATGCATAACGTGACAGTGTAGTCTTTTCCCTCAAGCAGTTTTATACATGGAGGTAACTTTGATATAGAACAATCATCCTTAAAAGGTAAAACAAAACATGTTCGTCATTTAATTAAAAAAATTATAAAAATTGTGGAACTCCCAAATAATAAACACAGTGGATTCCAATGTTAAAAATAAGAAATGCTCATGCAAATAACAAATAGCTGGAAATTGAACGTACTTCTGCTTCATCCAACATTACTTCGAAGCAGTTTTGCCGGTCAACTTCTTCAACTCAGCATCTTTGAGTACAACAGGAAGTACTCCAGTTGAATCGGAGAATAACCCACAAATTCTAAACCTGATTTAATATTAAATGTTCACGATTAGTTCGGTAAATTTTAAGTTTCAAATAAAATGAAAAGTCAATTGCTTCAGAGTATACTCAGCAGATACCTTTTCTCAGGGTATGGGTAATATCTCATGCATGCAACATTAGGACATGTATATCTTTTATCTTCCAAGACCAAATCAAGATCACATTTCCAACATACGTAAACAAACCAGTTTGATTCATATTCTACCTTTTTTAAGGTAAGGTGGCAATTGACAATACACTACAAAACATAATTTGTTATAGGATGGAAATTTGATAGTGCGCTTCTAATAACAATATTTCAGTAATGCTTCATAAAATAATATCTTTAAACAAATTACCCCTTTGAAATTTTCGTCAAGCTTACAAATCTGTTCTACATTCTGTAAGAGAACAATGTCATTTTCATCAACATCATCTGGAGTTCTTCGGAAAGTAGGATCCATCATTCTGTTTTTAATATCAGAACTAATATTAGAAGTACTAATTTAACATGTTCATAATATGGTATAAATGAAGCAATCCTAATGTATAAGCAAATATTATTATACTACAATTGTAATTACTTTTTCTGCAAATCCTTTACACTATAGTTGTTGATGTTAATATAGAATCTCGTTGCCGGGTAGTTCGTGAGATAAAGTTCACCTAAATATCAAAGTACAAAATGAAATTAGAAGTTCATTCTCAGGTACAACAATGAATTATAATTTTAAGATTAAGGTTTGATAGAGTTCCCAGAATGTACCTTCGTACTTATTAACTTTAGCACTTGCTATAATAACTATAAAAGAATCATCAGATTGAGCATTCAATTCAGCATCCACCCGTTCGGCAAACTTGTCAAAAAATGTCACTTTCCTCACATAGCTTGTAACGCCCCCAAATCCGGGGTCAGAGGATTTGGTCGTCACTATGAAACCTCAATCCAAATTAACCTGTTTAATCAATAAACAAATGGCAGCGGAAAATATTTATCATCTATGACCCCAAACTAATCCAAGATCTTTTAAGGTTACAGTTCTAGAAACAAGATATCCAAATTCCACAAATAAATTTTTTTCACTTCCTTTTGAAACTCTTTTCAATAATTCTCAATCTCCAAACTTAACCCGCTAGTATAACTTCGAAATGAAGTATACTAGGCCCAAATAAAATACACAACTATAATATAATATAATATAAATAACTTTATACAATAAAACTTACACTAGTCCGCAAACCCTGGACCAACCACCTTCCCAAGAGCTTCTTCTTTACTTCCTCGTATTACGCAGCTAAACAGCTCAAGCTAATCCTCACTGGAGGTTAGATTTGAAAACAGGCAAGTATGAGTGAAAGAAATGCTCAGCAAGATCATTATAACATATATAGGGTCGTTTTGATATAAAACCGACATCTGCATTAGAGCAGAACATTTAGAATCATAGTTGCTGAATCATAAAATTTTAGTTGAGGAATCCCAGATTTAATTCCTTAATTATATTGAAAACCATTTTGATATTTTTGAGCGAAATGCTTCAGCAATACTTTGAATCTTGACGAGAATAAAACTCGTAAAACAGTGTTTACGGAAATATTGTAAACCACAATAACATGAAACAATGATCATGGAATGAATCATAAACTTTACTCAACCGAACTCTTGAAATTAATACTTTCTTTATTGTCATATCAAATTAGATATCAATACGAACTTTGATGCTCACAACACCCATACTGAAGTCAACATCAATCATCTATACTAATACCACCTTTGATATTTAACAACAACGTAAGTATCAGCATAAATCAGAATCTAAATCAAAACTGCATTTCACCATTATTCCAAAACAGAAACAGTTGATAAATCATTTATGCTATGATTATCAAAACAATAAAGAATTTTAGATATCTATTTAGATTGGAACCAATTATGCACTATGTTGTTCCTGATGATCAGTCACGAAACAGCACCGGTATCCCGCAGCCATACCGTAAATATAGGTACTACCTGTATCCCGAAGACATACGGTACCTATAGGGCGCCATAAAAGGCATAACTAGCCTTGAAAGATATTACAGCTGGACCAATATCTCGATCACCTACGCTGTAACCAATAACCAGTAACCATTCCAATCTTAAAACCTTTTTATTGAAAAAGGAGCCGAATCCTTCGACATCCTAAATAATTTTATTCTCCCATTCACTTGGGCAGGAATACTCGCAACCAAATCACTTTTCTCAAAATTCAAAACATTTGTAAATCCGATAATTGGATAAGTAAAATCACTTAGCTACTCTCAACATAGAATAACGGAAGAATACTTTCATAAACAGAATTATTTAATTCAACGATATGTAAAACATTTATTGATTCTAAACTGAGAATAGGGAAAGCAATACTTGCATCAAAAGATTTAAAATAAATATCACTTGAACAATAAGTGATGATAGAGATACTTGCCTTTGGGTTTTAGTGGTTAGTCACACTCGTAAAGACGCATCTATTCTGACATTCTATCTCAAAACATCACCATCTTTCTTTTTAACACTCCATCAATATGTTGCTCCTGCGATTGCTAGAAGCCAGATATCCAATGCCATTCCATCTCATTCTTTATCCAACGTCTTGTCCTGATTAACTCGAACGATCCGCATCTATAATTAAAAGATACACTTTAATCGCCTAAATGATAATTACTCGATGAACTACGCGTCAAAATCCTATCATCTACCCATACGATAGCCCACACATAATTATAACAGACAATCACAGGACTCTTGATCCACATATGCACATAATTCACATAGCACATAAGCACATAATTCATAGATCACATAATTCATATCACATAAGACTCGGTTCATCAAAAGGGTCGACTCAGTACGTTTAAAACAGAAATCGGGTCAAAAATATGATTTTTCGATCAATAATCGACTCAGAATGATTCGTAAAACAAGCGACCTTTCAAAGCAAAAGGATTTGGGTCTCGAAAGTATTTTTATTGAAAGCAGAATATTTTTCTGAGTCTATACGCGTTCGTTTTGTATTAAACGGACGAACGGTTGATTTATTATCAATTTTTGAACATTTTTCGGAATAAAAACAATCTCCGAATCATTTAATAATTAAATAATAGGGCTCGAACACCCGAAAATAATTTTATAAGAATTATTGAGCCTGAAAATAATTCAAAATAATATTTTAAAGCTCGAACTATTTTTCAGAATTTTTAAATCAATTTTAAATAAATAAATCTAATTAAATAATCAATTAAAATTAATTAATAACTAATTAAATTAATTAATCAATTAATATTTAAATTAATTGACTAATTAAATAATTAATTATCAACTAAAATTAATTAACTAAATAATTAAGATTTATTTTTAAATAAAAAAATGATTTTTAGAATTAAAAATATTGATTTTTGGAATTTAAAATAAATACAAACATTTTCTGAAAGTAATTATAAAAAGATAATACAATTTTTGTAAATAATAAAAACAGAAATCCAATTTTTAAATCTTCTGAAAAAGCCAGGGGCTGGTTTGTAAAAAGGACGAAAGAACGATGGCTAAACTGAAGTTTGCCATCGTCTTCCCCAGTTCTGCTCCGGGGGCCGGCCGCCATTAACGGCGGCCACCAAGCTTTCCTGCAAGCCTAATAGTGAACCAAACCCAGTCAAAAACACGGGAAAATCTTCTACAACCCTGCAAGAATTCATCTGCTACAACTAATCATTCAAACCATTGACGAATCGACTGGAAAAGCCAACGGAAAACTCGCCGCCGTTGAAGCCCGATTTTCCGGCCAAACACCAATTTTACACAAACTAACACCAAATTTAATGAAATATATCTCAAAACAAAGCTCAGGTCACGAGTAATATACTGAAATCATTTAATCCAACCCAGGTTTAGCAGAAATAAAAACCCCAAATTCGGGTATAAACCCAAAAATTACGAATTTGAAAATTACCAAACCTCAATTAATTTTGATGCTCAAATCAGATAGAACAGATTGAGAGCTTCATAACGGATATTCATACTTGTGATTTGCTGTTCAATAACACCTTCAAAATTAACTTTGATTTTCAGAATTCTCCAAGAACACCAAGAACACATATTCAAGAAATTTTCAGAAAATCAAACCTTAATTTCTATATGATATTGAACTCTATTTTTGAAGTATAATATACCAAATCGACTAGAAAAACATGCTCTACAACATGGAAGCATCAAATCATATCAATAACATCAAGAACAAATTTTCATAATTTAATTACTAAATAATTCGAATATAAATAAATAAATAAGAAAATTACCATAATTTCTGGGAAGAAACTGATGATTGATTCAGAAAGAGGATTTCGAGAGCTTCGTTTTGATATGCTGCACGCCCGAATCAGAGTTTGATAACGCCTTCATTCGTGTGATTGATTCTCGGAAACGTTTCTGATTCTCGGGTTTTTCTCTGTATTTACGGTATTTTAACTGGTTGCAAATGAATAAACAGAATAAACGAAATAAGAAATAGACTATTTATATTTATGGAATATTGGATCATTCTGGATCGTTTTGGATCGTTAAATTAGTTGCTTAGCCGCTAAGTAACTATAAAAATGATACAATTCAATACCAGAATTGGATAATTATAAAAACCGGGCTTTTTATAAAACACTATATACGAAAATAACGTAAAAATATCCCGTCTCTCGAGAATACGGGTTTTATTGATTACCGAAATAACTATCGTATCGAAAATCTTGCACCGGGCCGTGCACGAGTCAAACCGTAATCCCGATTGAAAAAGTCAAAACACGGAAAATGTCCGGAATTACCAGATTAGGTTAGGAAGGAGTTTTCGGAAGAGTTTCGGGTTTAAAAACGCAGAAACAGTTGAAGTCGGACGATTCCCGGCTTTATAAAATAATTTTGGTAATTATTCAGAAAATAATTAATAATTCATAAATCAATATAAAATCATCTAACAGTCCAAAAATTACCAGAAAAATATCACAATTATCTATATTTTATTGTGTACATATAAAAATTCAAATATTCAAATAATGTCACATCTAAACACCCAAACATCAATTACACTTATTAGATAATTCACCGAAATTCACATAAAAGTCAAATTAATAATTCCAAATAATAATAATAATAATATTTAAATATATGGGATATTACAATCTACCCCCTTATAAGGATTCCGTCCTCGGAATCAGCAGAAGAGAGCACTAAGGGTTTCCTAACCAACTTCCCAATGTTGCATATGCAACTTTTCTTAGAATTTCCAATAACACTGCAATTCTTTATACCACACAGTTACCACTGAAGCTTCACCTTGCAACATTGTTCCATCCACGTCCTTTGACCAATTCCTCAATAGAATCACTTTTACTGATCGCGAGAAAGAAGAATAGAGAGAAAGATAGAGAGAAGAAAAGAAAGAAAGATAGAGAGAGAAATAAAGAAACAGATTGACTTCGTTATACGCCACTGATTTTCTAACCGCATCGCAGTCCACTGTTGCTCTTAGTAATCCTATCACATAACCCTGCTTTGACTTGACCAGCACAACTTAGCTTAACTTGATTGGCATACCTTCGAATATTTGAGATGATGAAACATAGAATTTCAAAGAGAAAAGAATTTGATACCATAACGGAACCAAAATCTGAATTTGAGAAAAAGTATTATTGAAATAAAAGAATAACTGAGAGATCAATATGATCAAATGAACTTGGTATTGCGTGTCCAAATTAAGACACTACAAAAGGTTGTTAACCTTCATGTATTCACAACACACACAAGTGATGGCGTCCCATCCAACTCCTATCACACAGACAGGGATACCTTGTGTCCCCTATAGTTAGGGTTGTTCATCTCATTCAGAATAAAAGAATATGAAAGAAATTGAAAATCAAATGAATAAAGCTGACAAGATTTCAAAGCTGATATTTCTGAAGGAAATGAAATCCAGAGAACAAAATTATGGCACCAAATGAGCAAATGGTGTCACATCATCAAGAAACTATCCACCAAATAAGAAAAGTGGAATTAATTATCATAACTTGACAGAGCTATCAAAACCTAAAAAATAGGCTTCATGACAGGCTCTGGCACATTTAAAACACAATTATGATTGAAAATGAGTGTTAGGGAATATATCCTCTAATAATTACTTCTTTTGAGAGAGGCCAAAAGAAATTATAGAAATAGAAGGTATTGCCAAAGTCTTAATGCTTATCTTCTGTTTGAATTCTTCTGTTGACTCGTCATCCGATTCTCGACACTTCTTCATATTACAGGGATATTGATAATCTTCATCGTCGTCAAATCATAGTATCCTCGAAAGGTTCCACAATAGAAGTTTGTAGCTTCCCGGAGTTCCATCCAGCTCATCACAACCATCTCAAACGAATACGCCTATCTTAACTTACTCGTTGGTACTATATCCGATAGTTCAACAGGAACTCGATATGAGCTCAAACGTCCTCACATAGCTATACACACTCCTACACACTCTCGTTTCTAGTTTACTATAACCTCAGCTCTGATACCAACCTGTAACGCCCCCAAATCCGGGGTCAGAGGATTTGGTCGTCACTATGAAACCTCAATCCAAATTAACCTGTTTAATCAATAAACAAATGACAGCGGAAGATATTTATCATCTATGACCATAAACTAATCCAAGATCTTTTAAGGTTACAGTTCTAGAAACAAGATATCCAAATTCCACAAATAAATTTTTTTCTCTTCCTTTTAAAACTCTTTTCAATAATTCTCAATCTCCAAACTTAACCCGCTAGTATAACTTTGAAATGAAGTATACTAGGCCCAAATAAAATACACAACTATAATATAATATAATATAAACAACTTTATACAATAAAACTTACACTAGTCCGCAAACCCTGGACCAACCACCTTCCCAAAAGCTTCTTCTTTGCTTCCTCGAATTACGCAGCTAAACAGCGCAAGCTAATCCTCACTGGAGGTTAGATTTGAAAACAGGCAAGTATGAGCGAAAGAAATGCTCAGCAAGATAATTATAACATATATAGGGTCGTTTTGATATAAAACTGACATTTGCGTTAGAGCAGAACATTTAGAATAATAGTTGCTGAATCATAAAATTTTAGTTGAGGAATCCCAGATTTAATTCCTTAATTATATTGAAAACCATTTTGATATTTTTGAGCGAAATGCTTCAGCAATACTTTGAATCTTGACGAGAATAAAACTCATAAAACAGTGTTTACGGAAATATCGTAAACCACAATAACATGAAACAATGATCATGGAATAAATCATAAAGTTTACTCAAACCGAACTCTTGAAATCAATACTTACTCTGTTGTCATATCAAATTAGATATCAATACGAACTTTGATGCTCATAACACCCACACTGAAGTTAACATCAATCATCTATACTAATACCACCTTTGATATTTAACAACAATGTAAGTATCAGCATAAATCAGAAACTGAATTTTTTTGGAACACCCATACTGAAGTCAACATCAATCATCTATACTAATACCACCTTTGATATTTAACAACAACGTAAGTATCAACATAAATCAGAAACTTCCACCAGTATAGCTATAGGGATGGAACCAGAAATTTTTTTTGGAAGGCCAAAATATAGAACATGACTTTTGAAGGCAAATTTTTTTGAGACATTATGGATTTGCAAGAACCATACTGTGAATTTATGTGTATAAAACCTCAAAATGTGTAAGGTTTGTGAATATATCTGGGGCACATCAAATTATCTAATATATATATATATATATATATATATATATATATATATATGGAGTTACTCAAATGAGATCCCCAATTATATTGAGATATGAGATCTAATCTCAGCCGTTTATTTTATTTTTTTATAATTTTTTTTAATCCTTACCACACAATTATTGGTCCAATCCAACAGTTTTTTATCCCTCCCTCTCATCGACATCACCCCAACCCGTGCACTCTCCCTCCACCTCCACCACCACCACCTGACGCCGCTGCCGCTCCATCACTCATCGCCGGGCTTTTATATCTCTCTCCTTCCCCGTCCTCTCTCTCTCTATCTCTCTCTCTCTCCATCTTCATACTTTCAAGGAATGAAAAAGAAGCAAAAAGTGCACTAAAAAAACTCAAAAGAAACTTAGGAAATGTGCTGCATTAGTAGCTCTTTTACCATGATGATTAATAGACAAAATCTAAGAAATGCGAACAAGACCACAAGTGTTGAACAAAAACAAGCACATCTCTATTAACATTTCATTCATGTCTCAATAGGTTGAACAAAGTTTATGATAAGCACCAAGACAGAAATTTTCCAACAACAAGGATAAAACAAAAATTATAAGGATACCAGAAATGAAGGTGGTCCTAATCGGTCCAAAGGCAAGACAAGAGGACGGAGGAGTGATCCAGGAGAATGGTGAGTGGATGATGTGGAGAATGTAGCTGACATGGACTTCTGATCAGTAAATACTAAATACTTTATTAATATTTGACGATTTTTTTTAAGTTGGTCGTTTTGAAAATTTTGATTGATGAGTACAGTATACTTTAGCTCAATTGCGTTTACTCTTAACCGTAAAAATATAAAAAGTTTACATGCATTTGGGTGAGTTATCCATCAAAAAGCCCTCCAATGTATATAATTACCTGAGTTCAAATTTTACTTGAGTGCGATTTTACTATTTTTAACATTCTACATCCTCAGTTCTTCAGCATTTTAAGTATCCAATATAAACATTTTTTTACATCCATTCAATTATATAAACATGGGCAAGTTAGCTCAGCTAGCCTGTACTCAGCATCCTTTACAGTTCCCGAATTGATCATTGTCTCTGTTGTATCAAACTACACAGGGACGGATTTTAGGGGGGAATGGGGTGGCCATGGTCCCCTCAAAACCTCCCCACGAGCTTACATTGTTCCAATTATATATATATATATAGGGAGTTGCTCAAATGAGAACCGTGAGATATGAGAACTATCTCAGCCCTCTATTTTAAATTTTTTATAAATTTCTTTTAATCCCCACCACACAATTATTATTCCAACCCAAAAATTTCTTTATCAGTCCCTCTCATCAGTCCCTCTCATCAACACAACCCCAACCTGTGCTCTCTCTCTCCACCTCCACCACCCGATGCCGTCGCCACTCCATCACTCATTTTCGGACTTTCATCTCTCTCTCTCTCTCTCTCTCTCTCTCTCTCTCTCTCTCTCTCTCTCTCTCTCCTTCCCCCTTCCCTCTATCTCTCCCCATCTTCATCCCCTACCTCCAGCACCATCCTCATCGCCGCCGACGTCTTTCACTTGAAAATTAACGACTACAAAGATATACATAGCCTCCGATTTATATTTTTGATCACAAAAATTCCACAAGCCTTTTATCATGTACGGATCTAATTTATTACAAAATTGCATTTTCTTTGTTGTGTATTAGTCTTTTTAATTTAATTGTGGTGATTTTGGCTTGTATTTGGTGATTCTTATGTAATTGGTGGTTTGTATATATGCTCGATGTAGTGATATTGTGATGATTTTTTTTTTAAATGTGGTGTTCTTTAATTAAATTTGGCGGTTTTGGTAATGATATTGGTGATTGGAGTTAATGATGGAGTTAGTGGCTGAATCTGGTGGGTAGAGGAAGTGATCAATTGTGGTGATTTTTTTCTGCGACGGTGATTTTCTGTTTACCGGTGGTCAGATAGAGTGATTTCTGCTATTATGGTGGTGATTTCTTATTATGGTGATTTTTCATTCTCTGGTGGTAAGTGATATTATATTTGACGGTGATGATTATTGGTGGTCGCCGGAAATGTTGGTCGCCTGAAATGGAGGTCGGCGGTGGTTGGAGGCGGCAAGTGGTGGAATTAGAAAGAATAGGGTGATAAAATATTTAAATATTAAAAAATTAATGTGTGGTAAAGTATTAAATAATGTATAAGAATCAGTCGTTATGATTGAATCTCATATCTCACAATAAAACATGTTCTCAGTGGAGTAAGATCCTATATATATAAGCATAAAATGTGTATATTAATAATACTTTTTTTAGTTTTTGAGTTAGTTATAATTTAATTTAGGGACTACAAATGTTACTAACTATTGGAGTACAATGTTGCCAAGTTAATATGAAATTGAGTGAAAATAAAATATTAATATCCATGATGATTTGACAAGGTTAACAACTATTTGGAACATTGTAAGCTCATGAAGAGGTTTTGAGGGGACTATGGCCACCCATGCCCACCTTAAATCCGTCCATGTGTAACTTGATACAATAGAGAAAACAATCAATCCAGAAACTCTGAAGGATGCGGATTACAAATTAGCTGTAGCCTAGCTAACTTGCTCATGTTTGTATAATTGATTGAATGAATGTAAAATGTTGTATTGCATACTTAAAAAATAGAAGAGCGGAGGATGTAAAGTGTTCAAGAAACGCCGGTTGTGATATGTAGTTAACCAGTCAAATACAATAAAGTAAAATTATACATTCAAGTGCTTCTTGATGATAACTCACATAGTGACGAACTCATGCACGCACGATGCTTAACTGTAAAAAACTCTCTATGAACTTATGTAAACTTATTAGTTTTTTATACTAAGGAATTTTCACATGATAACTAGCATTGAGCTAAATCATTACGCCCTTTTTATATGACGTTTTAACTTTTACACACATTTCAATGTTCTTTAACTAGGCAGATAAAGTTTATTTGCACAATTTTCTTTCTATGAATAAAAATAGATAAGTATTTTAATTCACAAAAACAATTTAAAAAATTATATTTCTAAATAAGCGGATTGAAATATGTGTAAAAATTAAAGCGTTATATAAAAAAATAGAGGTTGTATTACAACAAAATTTTGAGTAGAACTACCAACTTAAAAAAGTATTAACTGAAATGAATTAAGTAAAACTTTTACATTGGTTAAATCATTGGTGTGGCTAAAATCTTAACGTAAAAATGACGTATTGAAATAGAGTTTAGCAATGAATTCATTACTCAATTTTGTTTCATCTTCAATTACAGGTCAACAACTAATTTTATTGTTTTAATTATTTAGATATTAAATTAATTTAATTAAAAATTGAACATGCTCATTAATTTGTATGATTATAAAAATATCATATTTTTAATTTAATTTTATTTAATCCAAGTTTAATACAAAAACTCCCGAATCGACTCCAAATCTAACTATGACTCCAACTCGGTCTGAAAATGCGGAACGATAAGGTCTAGTCACAATGAACCAAGGCCTACATATGTTTTTGGGATTTTAGGTATTTCCGATTATTACATGTCTCACTTGAATTTAGGTTTAGGTATAGCCTTGGCTTACCCTCTTATCCACCAAGGACGATAATCCATCGCATTACATGATAATTGATCCACCAGACTACAAGGTAAGTGATTCCAAGCATACAACTTTAAATTGGAGAATTACCTCCAAAGTTTCTCAATGAGGATAACCCATTGAATACAGAAACAAAGCTCTCAATTAGAATAACCCATTTAATAATTAAAAGCTATATCAATAAAAAATAATCTTAAAAGAGAACAAATATATACCAAAAAACTTATATATCAGCATTCAACCAACATATTTCTATATCTACATCTACATCAACATCAAAAACTATCTACTTACAATTACATTCCTAACCTATCTAACTCACTAAAGCCGCATTCCCCAAGCAATTCTCCCCAGATGGATATGCTGCGAAACCATAAATAGTATCAGCTGAAGCAAAGTTGGTAGCATCACATAAAACTTCCACAAAAGCTCTAGTTTCGTCAATGACTTCATAGATCTTACCTTTGTGTTCCCTAGTCGCACATCAATATGAATTAATAATCAGTCTAAAAGCAATACAACCGAATATTTAGCACAAAGCTGAAATTAAAAAGTTATCTCTAGCCGCTATTGCTTTAAAACTTTTACAGTTGAATAAATTCTCTCTCATAATTTGCTCAACAGCTCCGATAATGACTAAAGTAGGGTGTCCTGGACCTTGATTAGGAACCATTGCTCTCAGCTCAACTAAATCAATAATTCGAAATAGGGTAATTCATAGAGCTGTCAAGATAAGAAAAAAACCACTGATTAAGGCTTGGTTGTCGCTGCTAGAGTGAGAAGAAGAGAATCTATCTAAAACAACTTAACCAAATTAGCTAGGGTCGTGTCACATCAGAATATGTTTGTAGAGCCTTTCATATCAATTACAAAAATATATAAATAATAGTGTAGCGAAGCAATATATGAAACTTACCTTATTATGAACACTAAAAAATCCGGTAATTTGGAATGTGGCTCCTAACAAATAATCAATAACACTTCTGGATAGTCCTGCTAGAGTAGAAAGGGGTATCACCAGTAGCCGATTCAGGAATTTATCAAACATACAATTTGTTGTGAAAAACCCCATCCGAACAAAAGTCATCCCAATGATGCTTCCTGCTGTAGTAGCAGCTGTAAGTAAGAAATTTGGTGACACTCTTGACCAGAAAAAATACACTTATAAGCTTAAATTTGGACAAAAAAAATGATTAGAGCAGCTCCTAATTTATTCTACATCATCTGGATTCAAAGAGATGCAAAAAAGAGTAACCGTGAGAAAGATGAATTAAATATGTACATATCCACACACATGAGATAAGAAATCAGACCAGCCAAGTATGAAATAATTTCTAACAGTAACCACCTACTCACCTCTTCCAGTATAATACGATCCCATTTCACGGAGTGTAAAGTAGATTTGCCGTTACAGGATCCATATTCAACTCCTTCCGACTTGTTGGTAGAAGAACCAGCTCCAAAAGTCTTATCCTTGTTGTAATGCTTCCCTTTCTTTGAAGACTCCTCCTTTCCTTCATCCACCGACTCAACACCCTTGCCTTTCTCTGATCTGTTTAGTTCAGGATTCTTACCCTTCTTCTGTTTCGACTGCTTATTAGTTCTAATAGCATTTGGACCGCCAAAATATTTCAGGTGAATAGATATCTTATGTTCATAAAATAATAACTTTCCACACCAAATGCATTTATATTTAGCTGGCATAACATTTTTCCTGTACTCAGCTTCAACAATAGAATATGTAGTAATAACAAAATCATAATCTGAGAATTCATGAAGGGTTTTGCCTCTGTTGCCTCCATGACACACTAGCACCTTGTTGCTACCTCTTAAGTTAAATCGATCAATCTCATTTACCCATTGAATCACAACAACAAGAGGACATATCACAAGGGTAGCTTTAACTTCTGGCAACCCTGATCAAAATTTACAAGTATGTCTGCCATAATGGAATCCCCAAACAACAGGTATCCGAAGATCCCAATGGTAAAGTAGATTCCTGAACAAAGTACTAGAGAAATTCGAACAACTGAGGTCATATCTGATGCTTCCCTAAGCGCCCCTCTAATAATATGAACTGAAATTAAAAACATTTTCGTAAGTAATTTCCTCAGAAAATTAGTGTCATTTAAGAGTACATGTTTCTATTAGTTGTAACTAACCATTGAAGTGAAAAGTAAATGCAGTGACGGTGACTGGAGATGCAGCGAAGAGGTTAAATAAGGAGGCTCGATTGTCCAACTGAGGTATGAGCTTTGGTGTATTTGTTTTGCCTTCTAAGAGTGCTGAGATTGCCATTCCTGAGCATATCCCCACAAACACCAATGCTAACAGAACTGATACTGCTGAACTAAACCTTAATGATTCTTTAAAACAAAAAACAAAGAACACGGATACAGGGATCACTAAACTGGAACATAGCTAATGTATGTACGAGAGAGGTCTACATTGATTATTTGTACTGACCTACTCGACGGAACAAAACTAGTGGTAGTGAAATGAATATTAGAGTGAACAAAAGAGCGAAAGCTCGAGTGTTTCCCCAGTGGATGCCAAACCATTCTTGCAGTACTCCCAAGTGAACTGGTCTGTCCGGCTGGTTTCCTGATAATACATGATTCTTGATGAGTAAATAGACTCTGTGAATATAACACGTGCAAGGTTACCTTAAAGTAAGTTGATTCCTACAAAATGTTCAAACCCTTGCGCTGCCATTTTAGCACTTCTTCCCTGATAAGATGTCGAACCAACATATCGTCAGAACCATCCAATACCTGGACAAGCATTATTTCTCTTGTCCAGTCTTATATACTTACTAATATGGGCATGCTCCGCAATCCAGACCAGCATCAATCAACTTTTTAGTTGTAACATTCTTATACATTTAATTAGTTGGAACATGCAAGATATCCTATGGCACTAATTAACCGCGACTAATAACATATAGCTTTGCAGTGATGCATTTAGAGCTCAGGAATGTAAAAGGCATCTGTCGATGTCATAACCGTTAAGTATTATCATGAACGGCCATGTACCTCTGGCATAAAAATTACAACATGATTTAGTGTCTGAGCATCAAATTTCGAACTGTTTAACTTTTATAGACACAACACCTACAATATGCATGAAGCAATGCAGTTAATCTTAAGTGTATATTATCTTTCAGTGAACGTTCTACATAAATAAATCTATAAATTAAACTCTAACTTACAGATCGAGCAAAATCAATAACAGAAATCTGCATTCCTAAGAAGATCCCAAGATATGGAACATAATTAGCAGCCAGTATCATTCCTTTAATCCCATGATCCCCAAATTTAGCAGGAACCAACACACGTGCTGCACTCTGAAGACATGGATAAAATAACAGTTCAAATCATTAAGAAAATATAATATTTGGGACCCTGCACAGCCACCGAAAAACACAGCATCCCCCCACTAATGTTAGAACATCAATGTAATCTTCAGCTATAAGCTACACAAATAAAATCATTTATGCAAGTACGAAATGACAACAGTAAATTCTAATTTGAATAGGCTTTCCTCCAAAAATTCCGATTCAACATGAAATTCTAAAAAATTAATATCAATACAACACCTGTCTAGCAGTAACAATAACAAGGCCACCAGTATATAGCTTATAAAGATCTGTAAACCCAACTTCTTTCAAGATTAACAATACATACACCAACTTTTAATCGAGTAGATTAGAAGTTAATCTTACCTAATCAAGCAAACCCAATTTCTTTTAACACTAACAAAGCTCCAAAGACCTGTAAACAAAACTTTATTAAAATAAAAATATAAAATTTGAAAATAAATTCGAAATAAACTTACTTTTCTCACATAAATTGAGTACACCCAACTTCTTTCAAGATTATTTAGCACCAATCGAGCTCGATTTAGGAATTAATCCAGTTTAATTAAAGGTTAGTACAAATAGGGGTATAATTAGGTTTAGAGAGAGTGATTGAGAAGAGAGGTAGTGAGAGATGAGGGAGAAGAGAGACTGGGAGAAGAGAGATGAGACAGTGAGAGAGAAGAGAGAATGAGAGAGAGGGGGCACCGGAAAAACTGAGAATAAAATTTTTGGTTAAGGGGGGAATTTTTTGGTGTATTAATGGGGGAAAGAAACAAGCGGACCTTTTTTTTTTAAAAACGATTATAAACATCGGTTAGTTAAGATACCGATGTCTGACAATACCTTTAACATCGGTTTTGAAGCGACCGATGTTAAAACTGCTTTTAACATCGGTGAAATTTCTAACCAATGTTAAAAGGGTGATGTCGTAGGCACTATTTCTAGTAGTGGTGGGTCCCTACTAACGTGGAGGGCTAAATTTTAAAATTAGGAAAGTTATTGTGTGAACTAGTAAAATGTTAGTGTTAAAAATAAAGAAAGCTTAATACAAATTTTAAAAGTTATATTCTAGTTTTCATTTTAAGGATTATTTCTATTTGAAAAAATGCATATATATATATATATGAGTCACCACATTTTTGTTGTAGACCACGGAGACCACCTATGTTCTGCAATCAAAACCTTATGAAATATATTATTTTCTGAAGTATGTTTATGAATATCACTAATTTATTAAAATTATTGAATATCATTTAAGTTTAATAAGTATAATGTGTATATTCTGCAATCTAAACAATTTTTTTTGCAAACTAAACATGTTTCCTAGGATAAAACATTTTGTAATGTTCTACATGCAAGTACATGTATGATATTCAATATTTTGAATAAAATAATGATCTTTGTAGAACATAATTCGTAAAATATTACATTTTATAATGTTTATGCAAGATTTTAGTTGCAAAACATAAGTGGTCTCCGTGGTCTCCAAGGAAAACATGGTCTTCATAGAAATTTACTCATATAATACATACATATAAATTGTAGGAATTTCAAAAGAAATCCCTGCTTAGTGAGAGAACTAGAGAGTCCTACCGATTACGGTTGATTTGATTTTGATCTTGTGGTTCGGATTTTGTGTAAACATATCTTTATTATGTTTGTTTAGAGTAGTAGGGTAGTATTTTGAATATTTTTAGAAGATTTTTTGGGTGCCTGCTTCTTAGTAGTAAATAGAAATATATATGCTTAAAGAGCCTCAACAATAGGACATTCTCGTTAACAGAGTACTTTGATGATCAATCTACACCCATGCCCTTGATGAACATGAAATACCAATAACATCTTCATAAACGAACAACAAAATCCTTTAATAGATCTACACACCTAATTCTAACATAATAGAACACATTAATAAATTTACACCCATGAGTGAACAACTTAACATGGGAGGAACACAATAGTTGTTAGAAATTTTGGATAAAAAATAAGTCTTGTCGATACTCTTTCAAACTAAATAAGGCAAATTTAAAATCATTATTCTTTACCTTTGACCATTGTTTTCTTCACCAAGAGACAACTTCACCTCTCAAATATATGTGATTTGAACCTAACAATTGAACATGAAATCCTATGTTCTGTAGACTTTTCTTTAAATCATGATTCCACAAAGTTCCTGCAAGTTTATAAAATTGTAGTTATCGTTCTTACAATTTAAAAGAATATTAGAAAGTTTGGAAAAAGCAAAAGAACGTCGTATATTAATATGAGTACTATGTAGAATACCTATGTTCTTGATCTTCCATTGAAGATAGTGATATAACTCAAGGATATTCGATATTCTTGAATATAATCTAAGTAAAAGAAGTCTAATGTCTTAGAGAATCGAATTTGGTAAATTTCATATATTAGACCATTTTACGTGTTACACCGAACTATACTTTTTTTTGTAATGGTATATACACTCTGTCCATTTTAGTCTTGTTGTCCATTTCTACTATTTTTTTCTTATCCCAAATGATTTGTCCGATCCAATAATTATGATAAATAGAGCGTGAATATCATTGTCTCAATTTTATATTAGCACAATTATCACCCTTTTTTGTTTGATTGAATAAAATATGAATTATGATTAATGAAAAGGAAAAACTGGATGAAGGGAGTTCTTCTCATTACTCATCGTAATTTTTTTAATATGTATATTAATATACCGTGTTTAAGTTAATGTCAAAAAATTAGTTACAAGGTTGTTATCCAAAAAAGAGTAGAAAGTAAATATTTCCTTTTTTAAATTTCTTCATGCCTTTCAAGTTGGTTAAAAATATTGTACTAAATGGTTTGTAAAAATACTAGTTACGAATATAACATTATTTCACATTTAACTAGATAAAATTATATAAATTAATTACAAAATTGTAAATATGATATAGAGGGTTGGAATAGTAATTTTATTGAACACTTTAGGGAAATATGATTTTCCTCTTACCTTTATATACACACAAAATGTATTTCCTTCTCAAAATAATATTACTCATATCATATACTGTGAAATACTTAGCCGCCCACAAGTGAGAGAAACACTGAGAGAGCACACGTTTGTATAATCGTTCTTGTTCCAGATCGTTGGATAATTCACGGTCAATCGTTCTTGTTGTAGATTGTTGGACGATTCTCAACCAATTGCTTGGATATAGAAAGAAACATAAATTGTGCAAGTGGAATATGTTCAGATCTGTAGATCTTTCGGTATCTACTTCAATCAACTCGTAAGATTCCGAGCCTCTGAATTAACATTTTTTTCATGAATCCTTGAAGATAAGATTTTAGGTTTTTTAACATTTTGTTTGTGTTTATATGCTCAAATCCCACATCTTCCTCATCAAACCATTTTTCATCATTCATTGGTACCTTAATTGGACATAGCAAGAGAGAAAAATTGTGCGAGTGGATTGTATTGGGATTCATGCATCTTTCATTACCCACTCCAATCAATTATTAAGATTAATATGAGCGTCTGAATTAAGTATTTTTCATGAATTTTAGTATTTTTGTGTTAATTTTTTTTCGATTATGTTTATGTGCTGAAAGTCGCTCCCACGTCCTCGTGTGACCACTTTGCATCATCCATCCATCCTTTATTTATATCTACCATGTGCATCATCCATCCATCCTTTATCTATATCTACCCTTACTTTATATCATCCATCCCATATCTATATCTACCCTTACATCCATCCCTTATCTATATCTAGCCTTGACACTTTACACATCATCCATCCTTCCCTATTTAAAATTCTACCCATCTACGTCTCTTTCCAAATAAATTTTAAAAAAATTAAATCACCGTTCTAATACTCTAACTATTTTTGAACTGTAACTCAATAAAATCATTGAACAATATAATCTCAAAATTTTAAAATATATTTGCTATCCTATCATTCCTATTATACCAAAATTGACTTAATTGTTCTAACCGTATACTATTTTTGAGTTATAACTCAATAAAATCATCAAAAACAGGAATAATACAATTAAAAAATTTCCTATATTGGTAAATTTTTCCAACTTTTCCCAATTATAACTAGTTATAATTATAAAATGCTAACCATCTTGATTTTAATATGAATCGACTTACCCCTTCATCTGAATCAATTTTTAATATATATATGTGTGTGTATTTGTGCTCAGAAATGGGTCATTTTACAAAGTAATGAATGTATACTTTATTATGATTAAATTTTAAATCATCTTGATTTTTTGTGTTCAGATTTTCTTAAACAAAAAAAAAATTTATTTTATGTTTAGTGTAATCATACCAGAAGAAGAACTTGATTCAAACCATGATTAAGTGTTACATGCTTATATGTACACATCTATGTTTATTTATTATATTACGGTAAATCAAATTACATTAAGTTCGATTTTAGATTTTTTTATTAAGATATAGCCTAAAATTGTTAACATGAATTTTTTTCCTTAAGAAAAAAATTGATCCATATACAAGGTTTAACAGAAGTCATGAATCATTTTCATTTTTTAATTTTAAAATATTAAATATTTATATTACACGAAACAATGAAGAAAGTACTCCCAAAAGAAGTGAGGTCTACATTTATTTGGAGGTAAAATTTTAATTTTTTTATTTGAATTAAAATTATTTATAAAAAGGTCAGCATTGTATATGAACTTCCATCACATCTATTAGTTAGCTACCTACCTACAATTTAATGTGTAAAATGTCCTCTAATGCATCCGTACAACAAATTTGCAGTCTACAAGTAAGGCTACACACTATTCATATTTTTAATCAAAGTAGTTATCAAATAATTATATACTAAAAATACAAATCACATAGCACAAATGAGGAAAGAAAATCTAAAATTTGTAATCAATTTCATACATAGGATTTCTCACATAGATGTGATCAAACATCACTCTAAATTGCTTGTGTTTTTCAAAAAACCTTAATGTAAATTGTAATATGTTGTCCAACATTTAGGCCGGGAATCGTGATATGTTTTTTAGAGTGTAGTATTATGTCAATTTAGTTGCTGGTTCACTTGATCATTATAAACAGCAGTTTCTAGGAAGATCAGTTGCTTTATTCATGAGTCTTGTCTGTATAATGCTTTTTTTCTTTATTGGTTGCAACTTTTGTCCTCTGTAACCCTTGGCTTCGTAATTTTTTTCATCGAATTATGAAAATCATATCCTAACTTTGATCTTTTTCTTTCATAGATCCTCATGCAGATGTTTCCAATAAAGTATAATTACGATAAAAGTTGGATCAGGATATAAACCGAGCTAGTGAATCTGTCATCTGCATGACAGCCATTGATTTCACTTAACATCCAGATTTTTGCATGGTACTTTTGGACAGTGTTGGGCCAAGGAAAGGAAGAGGACTTCGAATAGGAAATCAGAACCTTAGAATAGATGTTTGTAATAAAAATCCCAATAGAAGCCCAATTATAAGGGGAAAAGCCCATTAAAGGCTTCATATAAATATAGGCTAATTGCCCTACTTGTAAAATGTTGGAAAAATAAGTATCAATAAAGAGTATAGTTCCTCATAAAAACATGGCTCAAACTTAGGGTCATCATTTGATGCTAGAAGGAGCTCTTAAATTTGATACTCCAACATGATCATTGAAGAAACATATCCAGATAAATGTGGGAACACGACAGAGATCCAAACTATTCAAAAATCAGAACATGTTGCTCCTGCAGAAAATGATAAAATATCGTCGACCCTTAAACCAAGACGGTTGTTTCCGGTGGAGGAAAACCCCCCACCTGAAGGATCTCAGGCGCAGAGACAACCAATCAAACGCAAGAGGAAAATGATTAAGGATACTCACTCTCGTATTTTAACAGAAAAGAGGAAGCAGGTGCTCTCCAGTGATGCTAGGTTGCATTTACAAAAGTTGCAGTAGAAGAAACTCTTACGAGAACAAGAGTAGAAGGCTCAGATGAAGAGCTTAAGGTGTAAGAAGCTGAAACTGAAAGACTAGCGGTGAAATTGGAAAAAATAAGAGAGATTCAACGTTTACAGCAAGAGTTGAAACAAACGTTGATTAAGGAAGGTGGTGATGAGGAACTTGATTATGTAAAGCTTTCGGAGGACGATGATGATTACTATTATGATGAAGATGAGGTTTCTACTGAGTCTATATATTCAAGACCCCGACATCCTAAGACAATATCTTCAGGGGGAACTTTGCAAGGGTCGATGTCAACAGACTCAATCTTACTAGAGGAGTTCTTAAAAATACAGGAAGATATGGACCAGTTGCGAGATCTAGTTCGCACTCAATCGAGGTTAGAAGCCCCGGTGGAAAGCCCTCTCTCTCGAAGCATCAAGAAAGCAAAAATAGACATGACTTTAAAAACTCTGGCACTTGATCAATTTGATGGATCCTCTGACCCATCGAGTTTCCATAACACCTTTGACAGTCGAATGGTATTTTATGAACACTCAAAAGTCGCCCGTTGCAAATTCTTCTCTACATGCTTATAAGGCACAGCCCTACGTTGGTACAACAATCTCCCATCTAGGTCAATCGACTCTTGGACTATGTTGAAGATTAAATTTCAAACAAGATTTTTAAGCAACTACAAAGGGGGAAAAATTACGGAATCTTTGATTACGATGAGACAACGGCTTAGCGAATCTCTGAGAAGCTATTTAGGTCGCTTTCGTCAATCTATATCTGAGATAACAGACCTAGAGGAGCCTTTGGCGGTGAATTATTTAGCAGCAGGCATTGATGGTAACCGACATGGCATTTTACTAGAAGAACTCATAGAAAAACATCCTCAACACCTTCATGCAACATTCCAAATTGTTGAACACCGTATGACACTCGAAGAGGCAGTGGGTAGTATAAGATCTTTGAGACGCTCTAGTTACAAATATGACAGGTCAAAAGCTCACAGTCCCCGGACTCCGAGATCGCGAGGATATAATTCCAAATACCCTCGACGTTCAGCAGCAAGAAGAGATAATAGGATGGAAGAACATCGAACCGCGAGGGGTCATGAATATCAATGACGGTCTTTCTCAGACCAAAAATGGCAGGCCCGGGACAGAATAGATAAAGAGTTTACCAAACTAACAGTTTGCGACTATCATGAAGATACTGGACACACTATAGAACAGTGCTACCAATTAAGCAATCACATTGAATCCAAAATCAGAATAGGCCATTTCATCCATTATATCTAAGGATAAGGCCAAACTCATCAGAGACAAGATGACAGAATAGTCGATGTAATTTTCGGGGGTTACACCGCCGGAGGTATGTCAAACAACTCTCGTAAGTCGTACGCTCGAGAAGTGTATAATGTTAATCCTCAGTGTCCCAAAAGATACAAGCCTTCTCCATCTCTCGTCATATCCTTCTGGATTAAAGCTATGCCCCAAATATCATACGAGGCCATCAAGATGCGCTGGTTATCACCGCCAAAATCAGCACTAACATAGTAAAAAAGATCCTTGTCGATAACGGTAGTTTTGTCGACATCCTTTATCATCATGCTTTAACGTGAATGGATACAGGAGATAGAAAGCTAGAAAATACCCATTCACCTCTTTATGGCTTCACAGGTAATGAGGTGAAAGTGGTCGGGATAATTGACCTGCCGGTGCTTTTCGGCACGATGCCTTGCCAAGTATGGAAGATAGCTAACTTCCACGTAATAAGTGCAACCTCAAGTCACAATGCCATACTAGGGAGAACGACAATCTTGGCATTAGAAGCCATTACGTCGATCCCTCACTTAAAAATGAAATTCCCGACTGAGTTTGGAGTGGGAGAGATGTGTGGCGACCAAGCCGTGTCAAGACAATGCTACTTCACTACTGTTGTGCATAAGAAGCAAGATAATGACACTCAATCTGTTAATGAAGTCGTTTAGATAGATGCCGGTAGAATTTTCGACATTCCAAGGGATCCCTCATTCTCACCTGTCGGTGAAACGATCGAGATTATGATTGATGAAAATTCCCCCAGCAAATCGGTAAAAATTGGAAAAGATTTAAATCCTCAAATAAAAGATGAATTAACGAGGTTGCTTCGGGAGTTCTCGGACATATTTGCATGGTCACCATCTGACATGTCTGGAATTCCAACTGACGTTGCAAGACACTCTCTGCATGTCGACTGTCAAAAGAATCCTGTCAGACAAAAGAGGCGGACTTTCTCAGATGAAAAGCGTCGAGCTATCGACGAAGAGCTTGATCGACTTTTAGAGGCTCGATTTATCGAACCGGTGAAATTTCCTACATGAATTGCGAATGCTATCCTGGTTAAGAAAAGTAATGGAAAATGGAGAATGTGTGTTGATTACTCTGACCTCAACAGAGCATGCCCTAAGGATTATTATCTTTTGCCAAATATAGATCAACTTATCAACGCAATGGCGGGTCATGAAATGCTATATTTCATGGACGCTTTCTCAGGCTATAATCAAATCAGGATGGATGATCAAGATTGGGAACAAACGGCGTTTATCACACATTGAGGTATCTTCGCATATCGAAACATGCTTTTCGGGTTGATCAATGCCGGTGCGACATTTCAGCGTATGATGGATGAAATATTTAAAAATCAGTTGGGTCGAAACCTCGAGGTGTATGTCAACGATATGATAACAAAGTCAAAATTTTCAAGCGGTCATACCCTAGACCTTCGAGAAACCTTTAAGAATGTTCGTCGTAATAATGTGATTAAATCCGTTAAAATGTTCTTTTGATCTAAAATCTGGAAAATTGTTGGGATTTCTTTTCTCCCAATGAGGGATTGAGGCTGACCCCTCCCAAATAATAGCTATATTTGAAATGAAGGACCCTTCGACCATAAAAGAGGTTCAACGCCTCACTAGATGGATAGCGGCCCTTCGTCGTTTCATACCACAAGCCTCTAAAAAATGCTGTCCTTTTTTTCAAGGTTATCAAAGAGGCTTCAAAGAACAATAAGTTGATGTGGGATGATCAATGTAAAGAAAGCTTTGAAGTATTGAAAACTTTCCTGACAAGCCCACCAATTTTAGCAAGAGCATTGTCTCGTGAAGCTTTGGAAGTGTACATCTCAGCCTCTAATGGGTCGGTAGCCTCCGTTCTAGTCAAAGACGTTGAGGGACGTGAAGCCTCAGTTTACTATGTTAGCCATACTCTGAAAGATGTAGAAACTCGCTACCTACATGTGGAGAAACTAGTTTATGCTTTCGCCATAACAAGCAGGAAGCTCCGTCACTACTTTCAAGGGCGTCCTATAAAAGTCATGACTAATCAACCCCTGAAGCGCATCTTGCAC
This sequence comes from Apium graveolens, assembly GCF_009905375.1. NCBI lineage: Eukaryota > Viridiplantae > Streptophyta > Magnoliopsida > Apiales > Apiaceae > Apium > Apium graveolens. The sequence goes on along the minus strand of NW_027418264.1, from coordinate 75,020 downwards.
AGACCGGATATGACAGGGCGTCTCGCTGCTTGGACGGTCAAACTTAGTCAGTTTCACATCGAGTACCTATCCCATAGTGCAATAAAATCCCAAATCCTATCAGTCTTTGTTGTAGAATGCAATTTTGACACATCTACAACTGAAGAAACGCTGTTCCCATAGAAGGCCTGTACTCTTTATATCGACGGATCCTCAACAACATCATCAGGGGGTGCATGTGTGATCTTGATCAGTCCAGAGGGCTTCAAAATACAGCAAACTTTGAAATTCTCATTCCCGGTTACAAACGATGTAGCCGAATACGAAACATTGTTAGCAGGAATACGCCTAGCGATTGAGCTGGAAGTGAAAGTTTTAGAAATATTTGGTGATTCCCAGCTTGTCACCAAACAACTGCAAGGCGAGTTTAAGGCACATGATGTTCAAATGTCGACATATTTGAATCTAGTCATGTCCCTGCTGGGGAAAGTTTCGTCATGGACAATCAAGAACATTTACAGGGAAGACAACTAATGGGCTGACGCCTTGTCTAAATTAGCATCATCCGTCGCAGCAACATCAGAGGCAATTTATGTCGAAGAAAGAAATGCTTCTTCTATTGATATGGATACTCCATCCGTCGACATGCTTCTTCTATTGATATAGATACTCCATCCATCGACATGCTGAAGGTTAATGAAATCTCCTCTATTGCAGATTGACGTCAACCTATTTTGAAGTACATCTTGCAGAACAAATTGCCAGAAGATAAGGGTGAAGCCAGAGCCATTTCATACAAGGCAAAGAACTATTATGTGCTAGAAAACAAATTATATCGACGAGGGCTCGTGGAGCCACTACTCCCATGCTTGGGACCTGAAGAGTCTCACACCTCGATAATCGAAGTCCATACAGGAATTTGCGGGGATCATTTGGGTGGAAAGAATTTAGCCCTTAAAATAATGAGGTAAGCTTTGTTTTGGCCCATAATGCGAAGTGACTGTGAAGATTTCTTGCGAAAATATAAATCATGTCAAATATATGGAGCGGTATCTCATCAGCCCTCGATGGAAATGATCCAGGTTGTCAACCCATATCTCTTCTACCAATGGGGTATAGACATCGTGGGTCCCTTCCCGAAGTCCAAAAACGAGGCACAATACATCTTAGTGGCTGTTGACTATGTAACAAAATGGATCGAGGCAAGACCATTAGCCAAAATCCGAGAGAAGGAGATAATCGAGTTTCTAATGGAGTTCATTATATTCAGGTTTGGGGTCTCAAGAATTGTGGTAACTGACAATGGAACTCAATTTGTTGGAGAAAAGTTCACCAAAACACTTTCACAACTCAAGATTAAACACATCAAATCCTCGGTGGCATAACCCCAGGCTAGCAGACAAGTTGAAGTGTCTAACGTATAATCTTACAAGGACTTAAGAAAAGGGTCGATGAATTACCAAGACCGTGGGTCTATGAGTTTCCGAATGTGCCCTGGTCTTACAGAACGACCCCTAGAAGTGCGCGCGGACATATCCCCTTTTAAGATGGCTTTTGGCTTGGAAGCAATTTTACCCGTCGAAGTGTTTGTTAAGTCAGCAAAGGTCGAGTATTTTGATGTTGAAGCCTCACGAGAAGGAATCCAACTTCATAATGTTCTTATGAAAGAAGTTAGGGACGAGGCATCGAAGACAGTACTCCAACAACAAGCGCATACAACAACTTATTTCAACAAGAAAGTAAAGGTTAAACAGTTTTTGGTTGGGGATCTAGTCCTTCGAGAGTCAGCGGCTTCACAACCCACCATCACGGGAAAGTTCAAAGCTCCATGGGAAGGACCTTATCAAGTAACAGGGCTCATCGCGCCAGGAACCTACCGACTGTCTATGCTCGATGGTACACCCATAAAAAATGCTTGGAATGCTATTCACTTGAAGAAGTATTATCAATAGTTAAGTTATTTGAATTGTGAGAATGAAAAATGTCAACTTTCAGACTATAAAAATTAGTCTTAACGAAAAGGGGTTGATATGAGATCCCCGTTAATAGCCTGCTGTTTCTCTTTACAAGATCAAGCCAGGTTTATGGTGTTACAAGATAGAGATGGTTTTGCATTTCAACGTCCATGACTCCATTCTTAACCTGTAGGAGGAATCTGCCATAGAGAAGCAGACTTATTGACCTTTGCAAACCAAGCTACCACTTTCAACAAGGATTGTTACTTCTGAAAACCTTCAACAGATCTATGTTGCTTTGAATTGGCTAGATCGCCTAGTGGATTGGTTTCTGCTAATTGGAAGGTAGAACCGAGGACTACTATGATTTGAATATATTGCACAAAACTTTAGGTTCTTTAAGTTAGAATATTTAGATCCTTACTTGGGCCTCACCTGTTAAGTGAAAATATAAGAGCCTTTCCTTTTTACTTCTTGTTTTCTGATCACTATTAATTACTGCTCTGTTGTTTGGCTCTTTATGTTGAGTTTCCGTAAAAGCCTGCATCAACTCCTATACCTTGTGATTCAGTTTGACAAACTTTGTGTGTTTTGTTTACTGGATTAGATGTCAAGCTTTTCTTGTTATGATTTTATGGCCCTTCCATGTTGAAAGGCTTTGGCACTAAATATTATGGGCCCGAGTCCAGGATCTTATCAAGGAACGACCAATCGGAAGTAATTCTATTATTCGTTCTCCTTCTCTCTGTGATAAAACCTTTTCATTTAGGGGATACCAACTGACTGAGGAGTAACAACTGTCTGATTGATTTGGTAAAAAATGAGATTCGTCCTTATTCCCTGCCTTAATTTTTGTGGCTGAAGTTTTTGCCTAGTGATTTCATCTGTAACTGTTTAATGTTTTATAGTGTTCTTCTATGGGGTATGCGACATACTTGTTTACTTCAGTTTACATTATCATCTTGCATGTTTAGCCTAATTAGGATGGTTATATTCTATAAGGTGTTTGAAGATGAACATAAAGTCTGGGGTGCAACAATCAAAATAGAAGGGGATTATATATGGCTCTTACGACTACTTCGAGCAGTAGCCTACACGTACTGATATGATTTGCACCCGTGACTCCAGTTATAAATCTTATAGCATGTTCAGTACTGATATATGTATAATTATATTGCAGAGAAAAAGCAGGAGAATCTGGATACAAAGATGATTACAATATCTCCAATCCACATTACTCGGTAATTATCATAACAATTTGAATTGAATATTGTTTTTGGCCATATGATACGTGATAGTAAATTGTTGATTAAAGTATCTCACATCATTAATTGTTATCAAAAATTAATAGTAATGTTATTTGCCATTGTATAGTTCCTTATCACGTAATTTACCCTGTTACTTGTGGCACACTGGCGTATCATATGCAGCAGCAGGACCGTGATAAGCTGTAGAACTTCGGACTATATCAATGAGATCTAGCAACTTCGGGACATCAATTACTCATTGTTACCCTTTTCTTGAGGATCAACAAGACTTTGGTGCCTGTTGTGCGAAAGCTTCTTCCAGTTAGTTCTATATATTTAGTCTAGAACTAAATTATGTCATTTTGAGGGTGTTTCGGGGGGGGGGGGGGTTCTCTAATAATCACTTTTTCTGTGAAGTTACTCCCTCACAAATATCAATTGTTAAATTTCGCGGGGGGGGGGGGTGTTCGACTAGAGTTTTGAAATTTTTTAACTTACATGACGTGCTATGCCTTGAAACAGTTTGGACTTCTCACATCCCAGGATTTTCAAGAGTTTCAATGGGTCAAGATTTGGAACAGAAAACTCTGTGTGATATCTACTTCATTATTTGCAATTTTTTTTCTAACTCTGTATTGGCTAGAGTCCATACTAATTACTAACTTATTCATTTTTGTTGTAGCACCTGTGATCGACATAGAGAAACATTGTAACATCACAGTAAGGGCTCGGATATCACGTGTCCCGTCCATGCAAAGTAGTACGTCCTTTTCCATGGAGCGTAAACTCTCAATGTTATTTACTTTTTCAGTTTCAGAAATTATAATATAAATAATGCAAAGTATTATGTCTTCCATTGCACTGTGCCCCAATGGTAAGTTATATTTAGGATCCTAAAAATTTTGTAATTTATAAAAAAAATCTTTTTAATGGAACAATTGCTCAAAATTTGTGTGAAAATAATTTCCGGCTGGGTGTAGTGGCCTACAATGTTATTCATTTTATCATGTGCTTTTACTTTGTTTAGATGAAGCTGCAATAATAAGATTTTTGATGGATGACAATGGAGATTGTCTGCCGCCCATGCAATTGAATGCAACTTCTGTAAATACTGAGATGTTTTTTGACAAAGCATTTAATTACAACCTGATGGTCACTTTTGTATCCTTCTCTAACATTACTTGATCAAACATTATGTATTGATAGATTGAGAATGGTTGATTTTCCTTAACCGTCTGCCATATATTAGATCTCTATCCTTCAAGTTCTCCTGTTAATTCAGCAAAGGAAACATAGCAACACGCAATCTGTAAGGGTTCCATCTCGATCCTATATGTTGCTTCTGTAGGATTCACAATTTGTGCCAGTGATCAGCTACTGCAGTTTTGTTGTTTTGAGACACTTGTACCGTTCTTATTTTATGGATATTTGCAGTTTCGTTAAATACTAGCTGACGGATATTCCATCCTACTGTCAGGGAGCTGTCAAAGTTTCAAGTTTCACAATTGGACAACAGGCTATCATGGATGCATACCTTTGTCTTTTATATCTGACTGCAGGAATCACAATTGGTAATTAGAATAAAACTTATTCTCTGTCTTTGGCATTGACCAAATTATATTATTTTGAAAAACTATTTCTCACTACTTGTGTTCTCCATAATCGTCACTTCTTCATGTATGCAGAACAATTATATAACGCATTTGCCACTGCTGCATTCTTCAAGTTTGTTGTCTTCTCTTTTTGTGAGTTGAGATTTTTTCTCCATATATGGAAGGCAAATAGGCCTATAAATTACATACAGAGTGTGGAAGCGAAGCGTGAACTTTCAGTTCTTTGTATTTATTTCTGTGAGTAAAAATTTTGCTTAGCTGTTTGTAATGAATTTCTGTTCTGTATGCATACCTTTGAAATTCATAACTTGAGATTCACATTGAACATTTATCACTATGAATGCACTTATACCTGAATCTCGGGCCACTCTGTATAGGAATATACCTTTTTCAATTTTAAATTTTGAATTGCTTCCCCAATCTAACATGTATCTCTGTTACTTGGATTACGTGTTCTGATATTCGTACATGCAATGCTAAGATTATGATCATTTTATTGCATGAACTTGTGCAACGTTGTGCTGTTGTAGTGTTTGGCAGTATATGTCAGGTTCATTCTAGTAACAGAAGATATTATTATACCAGAAAACATAATCATGATTCTTTTGAGAGGATATATACGGTTGCCAGTTCTGCTCCAGAACAGTTGCAATCCTAAGCTATACTCTTCTTCTGTATTTGAAAGAAAAGCATTTGTGTACTTGTAAAATAAGATTTCTGATAAAAACATTTGATGGCGTATAACTTTTTTGTGGAATAAAAGTTATGGATATTTATTCTTAGTAGGGAAGTAGTGCTACTTCACACTCACACATCTTTATGGTTTACGTTTTGCAGGTGGTATCCTTTTGGGAGTTATTCTGTGCACGTATGAGTTCCCTAAATTCCTTCCAGTTATTACTCTGGTTGTGCACTCCTACTGGATACCTCAGATCGCCACAAATGTTTTTCGTGACCCAAGAAAGCCACTACAGCCTAGTTATATTATTGGAATGAGTGTAATTCGGCTTGCAATTCCTTTATATATCTTTGGATGTCCCCGCAACTTCATGCACATTAAGCCTGACAGGAGTTGGTGCATCTATTTGGTGGGTTTTGTTAATTTGCAAGCAAACATTCTTCTTCTACAACACTATCTTGGATGTCGATTCTTCATTTTTTGGCAAGTTTGATGTAACTTTTCACCATATATTAGTTCGTGCAACCCTTCTCTATTTTGTTAATTAGTTTATGTAACTCTTCCCTGTTATTTTTATATAAAATCAAGGGAGAGAATGCCTAATCCCTGTATATTGTTGTAAAGAGAGTGCCAACCAATATTCTGAGGAGCTGCAATAACTATAATGCTTAAGGATTCTTAAATAAATGAGGAACCACAATCAATTTCATACTTAGGATTTCTCATATCGATGTGATAAGACATCACTCTAAATCCCTTGTGTTTTTCAAAAAACCTTGATGTAAATTATAATATGTTGTTTAACATTTAGGCAGGGAATCGTGACATGTTTTTTAGAGTGTAGTATTGTGTCAATTTATTCATGAGTCCTGTCTGTATAATGCTCTTTTTCATTGTTGCTTGCAACTTTTGTCTTCTGTAAACCATGGCTTCGTAATTTTTTTCATCAAATTATGAAAATCATATCCTAACTTTGATCTTTTTCTTTCATAGATCCTCATGCAGATGTTTCCACTAAAATATAATTACCATAAATGGCCGGATCAGAATGTAAATCATGCCAGTGACTGTGTCATTTGCATGACGCCCATTGATTTCACTCAACATCCAGATTTTTGCATGGTACTTTTGGACAGCTTTCAGCTTGAAGTTTAAGGCTATGTAAAATTTAGTGAATTAAAAATGTTTAAGGCTAAAAGGTAGCTAGGCACTCCCTGTTTAACTAACGTTGTCCGAACCTATATGTGCAGGTAACGCCATGTGAACATGTCTTCCATTCACATTGCTTACTTAAGTGGATGGATATAAAGATGGATTGCCCAACCTGCAGGGGGCGACTTCCACCAGTGTAGCTATAGGGACGGAACCAGAAATTTTTTTTGGAAGGCCAAAATATAGAACATGACTTTTGAAGCCAAAATTTTTTGAGACATTATGGATTCGCAAGAACCATACTATGAATTTATGTGTATAAAACCTCAAAATGTGTAAGGTTTGCGAATATATCTGGGGCACATCAAATTATCTAATCTATATATATATATATATATGGAGTTACTCAAATGAGATCCCCAATTATATTGAGATATGAGATCTAATCTCAGCCCTTTATTTTAATTTTTTTATAATTTTTTTAAACCTTACCACACAATTATTGCTCCAATCCAACAGTTTTTTATCCCTCCCTCTCATCGACACCACCCCAACCCGTGCACTCTCTCTCCACCTCCACCACCACCACCTGACACCGCTGCCGCTCCATCACTCATCGTCGGACTTTTATATCTCTCTCATTCCCCCTCCTCTCTCTCTCTCTCCATCTTCATACTTTCAAGGAATGAAAAAGAAGCAAAAAATGCACTAAAAAAACTCAAAAGAAACTTAGGAAATGTGCTGCATTAGTAGCTCTTTTACCATGATGATTAATAGACAAAATCTAAGAAATGCGGACAAGACCACAAGTGTTGAACAAAAACAAGCACATCTCTATTAACATTTCATTCATGTCTCAATAGGTTGAACAAAGTTTATGATAAGCACCAAGACAGAAATTTTCCAACAACAAGGATAAAACAAAAATTATATGGATACCAAAAATGAAGGTGGTCCTAATCGGTCCAAAGGCAAGACAAGAGGACGGAGGAGTGATCCAGGAGAATGGTGAGTGGATGATGTGGAGAATGTAGCTGACATGGACTTCTGATCAGTAAATACTAAATACTTTATTAATATTTGACGAAATATTTTTTTAAGTTGGTCATTTTGAAAATTTTGATTGATGAGTACAGTATACTTTAGCTCAATTGCGTTTACCAAGTGAAAATTCTTAACCGTAAAAATATAAAAAGTTTACATGCATTTGGGTGAGTTATCCATCAAAAAGCCCTCGAATGTATATAATTACTTGAGTTCAAATTTTACTTGAGTGCGATTTTACTATTTTTAACATTCTACATCCTCAGTTCTTCAGCATTTTAAGTATCCAATAAAAACATTTTTTTACATCCATTCAATAATATAAACATGGGCAAGTTAGCTCAGCTAGCCTGTACTCAGCATCCTTTACGGTTCCCGAATTGATCATTGTCTCTATTGTATCAAACTACACAGGGACGGATTTTAGGGGGGAATGGGGTGGCCATGGTCCCCTCAAAACCTCCCCACGAGCTTACATTGTTCCAATTATATATATAGGGTCTTACTCAAATGAGAACTCATTTTAAAATGAGATATGAGATCTAATTTATACCACACAAAATTTAAAACTACTTTTAATCTACACCACTCATTTTAAATCTCAACATCATCTTCACTAACTATCACCTCCCCCATCTTCATTCTAAACCAGCCAACCACCGCCGCCTCCAACCGCCGGACATCACCATTTCCGGCAACCACTACCTTCGGCGACCTCCAGAAAATCACCACTGTCAAACATATAATCACCGCTGTCAAAATAAGAAATCACCGCCGGAAACATAAAAATCACCCCTCCGGGCACCTGTAAATAACAAATCAACATCGGAGAAAAAAATCATCACAACTGGTCACCACTTTTATCCACCAGATCCGGCCACCAACTCCGTTCATCGACTATGATCACCAATATCATCACAAAAATTACTAGATCTAATTATCACCTCCTTTTATATTTCATCATCTCTAACTATCACCTCTTCCATATCTCCTTTCTGCTTACCACTACCTCCAACCACCATTTTCGGCCACCACTGTCGCCGACCGCCACCACCACCGCCACCACCACCACCGGCAGCCACCGGAAAATCACCATCGTCAAATACAAAATCACCACTGTCAAATCAAAAATCACCTCCGGAAAATAAAAAATCACCACCTAAAAATTGAAAAATCAAACCCAGAATATAAAAAATCGCCTTCGACAACCTAAAATTACCACATCTAACAACTATTTATGTCCACCAGATCTGGCTACCAGCTCCTTTCATAAACTCCGACCACCATATTTAAATTTAAATCACCAACAAATAAACTATAAGCACCAAAATCGAATCACACAACCGAAAAATCATTAGACGACCTCAATCAATCCCAACAATCATCACAAACTCTAATTAACTAATTAAAACTACAAAGATGTTGCATAACACAAAAACAAAATTTGTGATAAATTAAATATGTACAGGTTGAACGAATTTTTTACAATGGGGGTATAAAGGAGGCCATGTAAATCTCCGTCATCAGTGATTTTGAAACGGAAGTGGTTGTTAAGGATTGAGATTCCGGCATCGACGGTGAATGTTCCGGTGGGAAAGAAAACAAGCAGTGGAGAGAGTTGATGAGTTGGAGATTAAAAGAGAGGTACGTGATGTGTATTGTAAAAGATGTAGAGGAGGTCAGGCGGCAATGGTGGATGGTGGTGGCGGAGGTGAAAAGAAATGGTGGAAGTTTGATGAGGCGGCTGCGACGGCGGGTGGCGGAGGGTGGGGGCGGTGGAGAGAGGAAAGTGTAGAAGGTGGATATATTATGTATGTATACAAGTGTGTGTGAATGATTTGTGGCAGGTGAGAGGTGAGAGAAACAGAGGAGATGAAATTGGCAGGAAGGAAGAAGGGATAAAAAATGTGTGGTTTAGATTATAAAAAATTAATAAAAATTAATGGCCGGGATTAGATCTCATATCTCACCAAAATAGAGGTTCTCATTTGAGCAATTCCCTATATATATATATATATATATAGGGAGTTGCTCAAATGAGAACCATGAGATATGAGAACTATCTCAGCCCTCTATTTTAATTTTTTTATAAATTTCTTTTAATCCCCACCACACAATTATTGTTCCAACCCAAAAATTTCTTTATCAGTCCCTCTCATCAACACAACCCCAACCTTTGCTCTCTCTCTCCACCTCCACCACCCGATGACGTCGCCGCTCCATCACTCATTTTCGGACTTTCATCTCTCTCTCTCTCTCTCCTTCCCCCTCCCACTCTCTCTCTCTCTCCATCTTCATCCCCTACCTCCAGCACAATCCTCATCGCCGCCGACGTCTTTCACTTGAAAATTAACGACTACAAAGATATACATAGCCTCCGATTTATATTTTTGATCAGAAAAATTCCACTAGCCTTTTATCATGTACGGATATAATTTATCATAAAATTGCATTTTCTTTGTTGTGTATTAGTCGTTTTAATTTAATTGTGGTGATTTTAGCTTGTATTTGGCGATTCTTATGTAATTGGTGGTTTGTATATATGCTCGTGGTAGTGATATTGTGATAATTTTTTTTTAAATGTGGTGTTCTTTAATTAAATTTGGAGGTTTTGGTAATGATATTGGTGATTGGAGTTAATGATGGAGTTAGTGGCCGGATCTGGTGGGTAGAGGAAGTGATCAATTATGGTGATTTTTTCTCCGGCGGTGATTTTCTGTTTACCGGTGGTCAGATAGAGTGATTTATGCTATTATGGTGGTGATTTCTTATTGTGGTGATTTTTCATTCTCTGGTGGTAAGTGATATTATATTTGACGGTGATGATTATTGGTGGTCGCCGGAAATGTTGGTCGTCTGAAATGGAGGTCGGCGGTGGTTGGAGGCGGCAGGTGGTGGAATTTGAAAGAATAGGGTGATAAAATATTTAAATATTAAAAAATTAATGTGTGGTAAAGTATTAAATAATATATAAGAATCAGTGGTTATGATTGAATCTCATATTTCACAATAAAACAGGTTCTCAGTGGAGTAAGATCCTATATATATAAGTATAAAATGTGTATATTAATAATACTTTTTTTAGTTTTTGAGTTATTTATAATTTAATTTAGGGACTACAAATGTTACTAATTATTGGAGTACAATGTTGCCAAGTTAATATGAAATTGAGTGAAAATAAAATATTAATATCCATGATGATTTGACAAGGTTAACAACTATTTTGGCAATCCATTGTTGGAGATGCTCCAAGATTTGTGAATTTATATGGGGATCATCAATTTATGGGAGGACGAAATACACTATCTAATCAATTTTTATACATAATTTGGAACATTGTAAGCTCATGAAGAGGTTTTGAGGGGACTATGGCCACCCATGCCCACCTTAAATCCGTCCATGTGTAACTTGATACAATAGAGAAAACAATCAATCCAGAAACTCTGAAGGATGCGGATTACAAATTAGCTGTAGCCTAGCTAACTTGCTCATGTTTGTATAATTGATTGAATGAATGTAAAATGTTGTATTGCATACTTAAAAAATAGAAGAGCGGAGGATGTAAAGTGTTCAAGAAACGCCGGTTGTGATATGTAGTTAACCAGTCAAATACAATAAAGTAAAATTATACATTCAAGTGCTTCTTGATGATAACTCACATAGTGACGAACTCATGCACGCACCATGCTTAACTGTAAAAAACTCTTTATGAACTTATGTAAACTTATTAGTTTTTTATACTAAGGAATTTTCACATGATAACTAGCATTGAGCTAAATCATTACGCCCTTTTTATATGACGCTTTAACTTTTACACACATTTCAATGTTTTTTAACTAGGCAGATAAAGTTTATTTGCACAATTTTCTTTCTGTGAATAAAAATAGATAAGTTTTTTAATTCACAAAAATAATTTAAAAAATTATAATTCTAAATAACCGGATTGAAATATGTGCAAAAATTAAAGCCTTATATAAAAAAATAGAGGTTGTATTACAACAAAATTTTGAGTCGAACTACCAACTTAAAAAAGTATTAACTGAAATGAATTAAGTAAAACTTTTACATTGGTTAAATCATTGGTGTCGCTAAAATCTTAACGTAAAAATGAGGTATAGAAATAGAGTTTAGCAATGAATTCATTACTCAATTTTGTTTCATCTTCAATTAGAGGCCAACAACTAATTTTATTGTTTTAATTATTTAGATATTAAATTAATTTAATTAAAAATTGAACATGCTCATTAATTTTTGTATGGTTATAAAAATATCATATTTTTAATTTAATTTTATTTAATCCAAGTTTAATACAAAAACTCCTGAATCGACTGCAAATCTAACTATGACTCCAACTCGGTCTGAAAATGCCGAACGATAAGGCCTAGTCACAATGAACCAAGGCCTACATATGTTATTGGGATTTTAGGTATTTCCGATTATTACATGTCTCACTTGAATTTAGGTTTAGGTATAGCCTTGGCTTACCCTCTTATCCACCAAGGACGATAATCCATCGGATTACATGATAATTGATCCACCAGACTACAAGGTAAGTGATTCCAAGCATACAACTTTAAATTGGAGAATTACCTCCAAAGTTTCTCAACGAGGATAACCCATTGAATACATAAACAAAGCTCTCAATTAGAATAACCCATTTAATAATTAAAAGCTATATCAATAAAAAATAATCTTAAAAGAGAACAAATATATACCAAAAAACTTATATATCAGCATTCAACCAACATATTTCTATATCTACATCTACATCAACATCAAAAACTATATACTTACAATTACATTCCTAACCTATCTAGCTCACTAAAGCCGCATTCCCCAAGCAATTCTCCCCAGATGGATATGCTGCGAAACCATAAATAGTATCAGCTGAAGCAAAGTAGGTAGCAACACGTACAACTTCCACAAAAACTCTAGCTTCGTCAATGACTTCATAGATCTTGCCTTTGTGCTCCCTAGTCGCAGAGCAATATGAGTTAATAATCAGTCTAAAAGCAATACAACCGAATATTTAGCACAAAGCTGAAATTAAAAAGTTATCTCTGGCCGCTATTGCTTTAAAACTTTTACAGTTGAATAAATTCTCTCTCATAATTTGCTTAACAGCTCGGATAATGACTAAAGTAGGGTGTCCTGGACCTTGATTAGGAACCATTGCTCTCAGCTCAACTAAATCAATAATTCGAAATAGGGTAATTCAAAGAGCTTTCAAGATAAGAAAAAAATCACTGACTGATTAAGGCTTGGTTGTCGCTGCTAGAGTGAGAAGAAGAGAATCTATCTAAAACAACTTTACCAAATTAGCAAGGGTCGTGTCACATCAGAATATGTTTGTAGAGCCTTTCATATCAATTACAAAAATATATAAATAATAGTGTAGCGAAGCAATATATGAAACTTACCTTATCATGAACACTAAAAAATCCGGTAATTTGGAATGTGGCTCCTGACAAATAATCAATAACACTTCTGGATAGTCCTGCTAGAGTAGAAAGGGGTATCACCAGTAGCCGATTCAGGAATTTATCAAACATACAATTTATTGTGAAAAATCTCATCCGAACAAAAGTCATCCCAATGGATGCTTCCTGCTGTAGTAGCAGCTATAAGTAAGAAATTTGGTGACACTCTTGACCAGAAAAAATACACTTATAAGCTTAAATTTGGACAAAAAAAATGATTAGAGCAGCTCCTAATTTATTCTACATCATCTGGATTTAAAGAGATGCAAAAAAGAGTAACAGTGAGAAAGATGAATTAAATATGTACATATCCACACACATGAGATAAGAAATCAGACCAGCCAAGTATGAAATAATTTCTAACAGTAACCACCTACTCACCTCTTCCAGTATAATACGATCCCATTTCACGGAGTGTAAAGTAGATTTGCCGTTACAGGATCCATATTCAACTCCTTCCGACTTGTTGGTAGAAGAACCAGCTCCAAAAGTCTTATCCTTGTTGTAATGCTTCCCTTTCTTTGAAGACTCCTCCTTTCCTTCATCCACCGACTCAACACCCTTGCCTTTCTCTGATCTGTTTAGTTCAGGATTCTTACCCTTCTTCTGTTTCGACTGCTTATTAGTTCTAATAGCATTTGGACCGCCAAAATATTTCAGGTGAATAGATATCTTATGTTCATAAAATAATAACTTTCCACACCAAATGCACTTATGTTTAGCTGGCATAACATTTTTCCTGTACTCAGCTTCAACAATAGAATATGTAGTAATAACAAAATCATAATCTGAGAATTCATGAAGGGTTTTGCCTCTGTTGCCTCCATGACACACTAGCACCTTGTTGCTACCTCTTAAGTTAAATGGATCAATCTCATTTACCCATTAAATAATAACAACAAGAGGACATATCACAAGTTGATTAATTTACAATTATGTCTGCCATAATGGAATCCCCAAACAACAGGTATCTGAAGATCCCAATGGTAAAGTAGATTCCTGAACAAAGTACTAGAGAAATTCGAACTGAGGTCATATCTGATGCTTCCCTAAGCGCCCCTCCAATAATATGAACTGAAATTAAAAACATTTTCGTAAGTAATTTCCTCAGAAAATTAGTGTCATTTAAGAGTGCTTGTTTCTCTTAGTTGTAACTAACCATTGATGTGAAAAGTGAATGCAGTGACGGTGACTGGAGATGAAGCGAAGAGGTTAAAGAAGGAGGCTCGATTGTCCAACTGAGGTATGAGCTTTGGTGTATTTGTTTTGCCTTCTAAGAGTGCTGAGATTGCCATTCCTGAGCATATCCCCACAAACACCAATGCTAACAGAACTGATACTGCTGAGCTAAACCTTAATGATTCTTTAAAACAAAAAACAAAGAACAGGGATACAGGGATCACTAAACTGGAACATAGCTAATGTATGTACGAGAGAGGTCTACATTGATTATTTGTACTGACCTACTCGACCGAACAAAACTAGTGGTAGTGAAATGAATATTAGAGTAAACAAAAGAGCGAAAGCTCGAGTATTCCACCAGTGGATGCCAAACCATTCTTGCAGTACTCCCAAGTGAACTGGTCTGTCCGGCTGGTTTCCTGATAATACATCCCCTGTAAACAACACATTAAAATGTTATTAGACATTTATACACACACTCAGGTGCCATAAATAGGTAATGTAAACTCTAATGAATAGTAGGAATTTCCAGATACATGATTCTTGATGAGTAAATAGACTCTGTGAATATAACACGTGCAAGGTTACCTTAAAGTAAGTTGATTCCTATACAAAATGTTGAAACCCTTGCGCTGCCATTTTAGCACTTCTTCTCTGATAAGATGTCGACCAACATATCGTCAGAACCATCCAATACCTGGACAAGCATTATTTCTCTTATCCAGTCTTATATACATACTAATATGAGCATGCTCCACAATCCAGACCAGCATCAATCAACTTTTTAGTTGTAACATTCTTATACATTTAATTAGTTGGAACATGCAAGATATCCTATGGCACTAATTAACCGCGACTAATAACATATAGCTTTGCAGTGATGCATTTAGAGCTCAGGAATGTAAAAGGCATCTGTCGATGTCATAACCGTCAATTATTATCATGAACGGGCATGTACCTCTGGCATAAAAATTACAACATGATTTAGTGTCTGAGCATCAAATTTCGAACTGTTTGGCTTTTCTAGACCCAACACCTACAAGATGAATGAAGCAATGCAGTTAATCTTAATTCTATATTATCTTTCAGTGAACGCTCTACATAAATAAATCTATAAATTAAACTCTAACTTACAGATCGAGCAAAATCAATAACAGAAATTTGCATTCCTAAGAAGATCCCAAGATATGGAACTTTATTTCTCTGGCATAATTAGCAGCCAGTATCATTCCTTTAACCCCATGATCCCCAAATTCAACAGGAACCAACACACGTGCTGCACTCTGAAGACATGGATAAAATAACAGTTCAAATCATTAAGAAAATATAATATTTGGGACCCTGCACAGCCACCGAAAAACACAGCATCCCCCCACTAATGTTAGAACATCAATGTAATCTTCAGCTATAAGCTACACAAATAAAATCATTTATGCAAGAACGAAATGACAACAGTAAATTCTAATTTGAATAGGCTTTCCTCCAAAAATTCCGATTCAACATGAAATTCTAAAAAATTAATATCAATATAACACCTGTCTAGCAGTAACAATAAAAAGGCCACCAGTACAGATTATATAAAGATCTGTAAACCCAACTTCTTTCAAGATTAACAATACATACACCAACTTTTAATCTTTTAATCGAGCAGATTAGAAGTTAATCTTTACTAATCAATCAAACCCAATTTCTTTTAACACTAACAAAGCTCCAAAGACCTGTAAACAAAACTCTATTAAAATAAAAACATAAAATTTGAAAATAAATTCAAAATAAACTTACTTTTCTCACATAAATTGAATAGACCCAACTTCTTTCAAAATTATTTAGTACAAATAGGGGTATAATTAGGTTTGTAGAGAGTGATTGAGAAGAGAGGCAGTGAGAGATGAGGGAGAAGAGAGACTGAGAGAAGAGAGATGAGACACTGAGAGAGAAGAGAGAAAAGAGAAGAGAGAATGAGAGAGAGGGGGAACGGTTTTGGTTAAAGGGGGAAAAACTCAATATAAAATTTTTGGTTAAGGGGGAATTTTTTGGTGTATTAACGGGGGGAAAGAAAGAAGCGGACCTTTTTTATTTTTTTTTTAAAAACGATTATAAACATCGGTTAGTTAAGATACCCATGTCTTACAATACCTTTAACATCGTTTTTGAAGCGACCGATGTTAAAACTGCTTTTAACATCGGTGAAATTTCTAACCGATGTTAAAGGGGTGATGTCGTATGCACTATTTCTCGTAGTGGTGGGTCCCTACTAATGTGGAGGGCTAAATTTTAAAATTAGGAAAGTTATTGTGTGAACTAGTAAAATGTTAGTGTTAAAAATAAAGAAAGCTTAATACAAATTTTAAAAGTTATTTTCTAGTTTTCATTTTAAGGATTATTTCTATTTGAAAAAATGTATATATATATATGGGTCAAGTTCTATGGAGACCATATTTCTGAAGTATGTTTATGAATATCACTAATTTATTAAAATTATTGAATATCATTTAAGTTTAATAAGTATAATGTGTATATTCTGCAATTTAAACAATTTTTTTGCAAACTAAACATGTTTCGTAGGATAAAATATTTTGTAATATTCTACATGCAGTACATGTATGATATTCAATATTTTGAATAAAATAATGATCTTTGTAGAACATAATTTGTAAAATATTACATTTTACAATGTTTATGCAAGATTTTAGTTGCAAAACATAAGTGGTCTCCAAGAAAAGCATGGTCTTCATAGAATTTTACTCATATAATACATACATATACATTGTAGGAATTTCAAAAGAAATCTTGCTTAGAGAGAGAACTAGAGAGTCCTACCGATTACGGTTGATTTGATTTTGATCTCGTGGTTCGGATTTTGTGTAAACATATCTTTATTTTGTTTGTTTAGAGTAGAAGGGTAGTATTTTGAATATTTTTAGATCTTAAAAATCACCTCGAAGAATTTCAAAATAAAATAAAATATTTATTTTGATATATCTATACTATTATATAAAGATGAAATATTAAAAATTTTGTAGGTAGTCGTTTACTAATGATTAATACGTAACAATGTGTACTAAACATACAACACTAGAATGACATGAAATAGTTGAAAACCATGCGATAGACTACTGTGTTACAAATTTTGGATGCATAGATATCATCCTCCGTCTGTCCATCCTCCTCATTTTCCAATTTCACTTCTAATTCTACACATTACTTTTTTACTAGACTTGTAGATGGATATTTACAAATACATTGGAGAGGCTAGAAGATTATTTTTGGGTGCCTGCTTCTTAGTAGTAAATAGAAATATATATGCTTAAAGAGCCTCAACAATAGGACATTCTCGTTAACAGAGTACCTTGATGATCAATCTACACCCATGCTCTTGACGAACATGAAATACCAATAACATCTTCATAAACGAACAACAAAATACTTTAATAGATCTACACACCTAATTCTAACATAATAGAACACATTAATAAATTTACACCCATGAGTGAACTACTTAACATGAGAGGAACACAATAGTTGTTAGAAATTTAGGATAAAAAACAAGTCTTGTCGATACTCTTTCAAACTAAATAAGGCAAATCTAAAATCATTATTCTTTACCTTTGACCATTTTTTTCTTCACCAAGAGACAACTTCACCTCTCAAATATATGTGATTTGAACCTAACAATTGAACATGAAATCTTATGTTCTGTAGACTTTTCTTTAAATCATGATTCCACAAAGTTCCTGCAAGTTTATAGAATTGTAGTTATCATCCTTACAATTTAAAAGAATATTAGAAAGTTTGGAAAAAGCAAAAGAACGTATATTAATATGAGTACTATGTAGAATACCTATGTTCTTGATCTTCCATTGAAGATAGTGATATAACTCTAGGATATTCAATACTCTTGAATATAATCTAAGTAAAAGAAGTCTAATTTCTTAGAGAATCGAATTTGGTAAATTTCATATATTAGACCATTTTACATGTTACACAGAACTATACTTTTTTTTGTAATGTTATATACACTCCGTCCATTTTAGTCTTGTTGTCCATTTCTACTATTTTTTTCTTATCCCAAATGATTTGTCCGATCCAATAATTATGATAAATAGAGGGTGAATATCATTGTCTCAATTTTATATTAGCACAATTATCACCCTTTTTTGTTTGATTGAATAAAATATGAATTCTGATTAATGAAAAGGAAAAACTGGATGAAGGGAGTTCTTCTCATTACTCATCGTAATTTTTTTAATATGTATATTAATATACCGTGTTTAAGTTAATGTCAAAAAATTAGTTACAAGGTTGTTATCCAAAAAAGAGTAGAAAGTAAATATTACATTTTCTAAATTTCTTCATGCCTTTCAAGTTGGTTAAATATATTGTACTAAATGGTTTGTAAAAATACTAGTTACGAATATAACATTATTTCACATTTAACTAGATAAAATTATATAAATTAATTACAAAATTGCAAATATGATATAGAGGGTTGGAATAGTAATTTTATTGAACACTTTAGGGAAATATGATTTTCCTCTTGCCTTTATATACACACAAAATGTATTTCCTTCTCAAAATAATATTACTCATATCATATACAGTGAAATACTTAGCCGCCCACAAGTGAGAGAAACACTGAGAGAGCACACGTTTGTATAATCGTTCTTGTTCCAGATCGTTGGACAATTCACGGTCAATCGTTCTTGTTGTAGATTGTTGGACGATTCTCAACCAATTGCTTGGATATAGAAAGAAACATAAATTGTGCAAGTGGAATATGTTCAGATCTGTAGATCTTTCGGTATCTACTTCAATCAACTCGTAAGATTTCGAGCCTCTGAATTAACAATTTTTTCATGAATCCTTGAAGTTAAGATTTTAGGTTTTTTAACATTTTGTTTGTGTTTATATGCTCAAATCCCACATCTTCCTCATCAAACCATTTTTCATCATTCATCGGTGCCTTAATTGGACATAGCAAGAGAGAAAAATTGTGCGAGTGGATTGTATTGGGATTCATGCATCTTTCATTACCCACTCCAATCAATTATTAAGATTAATATGAGCGTTTGAATTAAGTATTTTTCATGAATTTTATAATTTTTGTGTTAATTTTTTTCCGATTATGTTTATGTGCTGAAAGTCGCTCCCACGTCCTCGTGTGACCACTTTGCATCATCCATCCATCCTTTATCTATATCTACCATGTGCATCATCCATCCATCCTTTATCTATATCTACCCTTACTTTACATCATCCATCCCATATCTATATCTACCCTTACATCCATCCCTTATCTATATCTAGCCTTGACACTTTACACATCATCCATCCTTCCGATCTACGTCTCTTTCCAAATAAATTTTAAAAAATTTAAATCACGGTTCTAATACTCTAACTATTTTTGAACTGTAACTCAATAAAATCATTGAACAATATAATCTCAAAATTTTAAAATATATTTGCTATCCTATCATTCCTATTATACCAAAATTGAATTAATTGTTCTAGTAGTATACTATTTTTGAGTTATAACTGAATAAAATCAGTTATAATTATAAAATGCTAACCATCTTGATTTTAATATGAATCGACTTACCCCGTCATCTGAATCAATTTTTAATATATATATATATATATGTGTGTGTGTGTATTTGTGCTCGGGAATGGGTCATTTTACAAAGTAATGAATGTATACTTTATTATGATTACATTTTAAATCATCTTGATTTTTTGTGTTCAGATTTTCTTAAACAAAAAAAAATTATTTTATATTTAGTGTAACCATACGAGAAGAAGAACTTGATTCAAACCATGATTAACTGTTACATGCTTATATGTACACATCTATGTTTATTTATTATATTACGGTAAATCAAATTACATTAAGTTCGATTTTAGATTTTTTTATTAAGATATAGCCTAAAATTGTTAACATGAATTTTTTTCCTTAAGAAAAAAATTGATCCATATACAAGGTTTAACAGAAGTCATGAATCATTTTCATTTTTTAATTTTAAAATATTCAATATTTATATTACAGGAAACAATGAAGAAAGTGCTCCCAAAAGAAGTGAGGTCTACATTTATTAGGAGGTAAAATTTTAATTTTTTATTTGAATTAAAATTATTTATAAAAAGGTCAGCATTGTATATGAACTTCCATCACATCTATTAGTTAGCTACCTACCTATAATTTAATGTGTAAAATGTCCTCTAATGCATCCATACAACAAATTTGCAGTCTACAAGTAAGGCTACACACTATTCATATTTTTAATCCAAGTAGTTATCAAATAATTATATAATAAAAATACAAATCACATAGCACAAATGAGGAAAGAAAATCTAAAATCACTCTAAATTGCTTGTGTTTTTCAAAAAACCTTAATGTAAATTATAATATGTTGTCCAACATTTAGGCCGAGAATCGTGATATATTTTTTAGAGTGTAGTATTGTGTCAATTTAGTTGCTGGTTCACTTGATCATTATAAACAACAGTTTCCAGGAAAGATCAGTTGCTTTATTCATGAGTCCTGTCTGTATAATGCTTTTTTTCTTTGTTGGTTGCAACTTTTGTCCTCCGTAACCCTTGGCTTCGTAATTTTTTTCATCAAATTATGAAAATCATATCCTAACTTTGATCTTTTTCTTTCATAGATCCTCATGTAGATGTTTCCAATAAAGTATAATTACGATAAAAGTTGGATCAGGATATAAACCGAGCCAGTGAATCTGTCATCTACATGACAGCCATTGATTTCACTTAACATTCAAATTTTTGCATGGTACTTTTGGAAAGTGTTGGGCCAAGGAAAGGAAGAGGACTTCGAATATGAAATTAGAACCTTAGAATAGATGTTTGTAATAAAAAGCCCAATAGAAGCCCAGTTGTATGGGGAAAAGCCCGTTAAAGGTTCCATATAAATATAGGCTAATTGTCCTACTTGTAAAAAGTTGGAAAAATAAGTATCAATAAAGAGTATAGTTCCTCATATAAACATGGCTCAAACTTAGGGTCATCATTTGACGCTAGAAGGAGCTCTTAAATTTGATACTCCAACATGATCATTGAAGAAACAGATCCAGAGAAATGTGGGAACACGACAGAGATCCAAACTATTCAAAAATCAGAACATGTTGCTCCTGCAGAAAATGATAAAATATCGTCGACCCTTAAACCAAGACGGTTGTTTCCGGTGGAGGAAAACCCCCCACCTGAAGGATCTCAGGCGCAGAGACAACCAGTCAAACGCAAGAGGAAAATGATTAAGGATACTCACTCTCATATTTTAACAGAAAAGGGGAAGCAGGTGCTCTCCAGTGATGTTAGGTTGCATTTACAAAAGTTGTAGTAAAAGAAACTCTTACGAGAATAAGAGATAGACGGTGTAGAAGGCTCAGATGAAGAGCTCAAGATGTTAGAAGCTGAAACTCAAAGACTAGAGGCGAAATTGGATAAAATAAGAGAGATTCATCGTTTGCAGCAAGAGTTGAAATAAGCGTTGATTAAGGAATGTGGTGATGAGGAACTTGATTATATAAAGCTTTCAGAGGATGATGATGATTACTATTATGATGAAGATGAGGTTTCTACTGAGTCTATATATTCAAGACCCCGACATCCTAAGACAGTGTCTTCAGGGGGAACTTCGCAAGGGTCAGTGTCAACAGACTCAATCTTACAGGAGGAGTTCTTAGAAATACAGGAAGATATGGACCAATTGCGAGATCTAGTTCGCACTCAATCGAGGTTCGAAGACCCGGTGGAAAGCCCTCTCTCTCGAAGCATCGAGAAAGCAAAAATAGACAGGACTTTAAAAACTCTGGCACTTGATCAATTTGATGGATCCTCTGACCCATCGGGTTTCCATAACACCTTTGACGGTCGAATGGTGTTTTACGAACACTCAAAAGTCACCCGTTGCAAATTCTTCTCTACATGCTTATAAGGCACAACCCTACGTTGGTACAACAATCTCCCATCTAGGTCAATCGACTCTTGGACTATGTTGAAGATTAAATTTCAAACAAGATTTTCAAGCAACTTGAAAGGGGGCAAAATTACGGAATCTTTGATTATGATGAGACAACGGCCTAGCGAATCTCTGAGAAGCTATTTAGGTCGCTTTCGTCAAGCTATATCTGAGATAACAGACCTAGAGGAGCCTTTGGCGGTGAATTATTTAGCAGCAGGCATTGATGGAAACCGATATGGTATTTTACTAGAAAAACTCATAGAAAAACATCCTCAACACCTTCATGCAACATTCCAAATTGTTAAACACCGTATGACACTCGAAGAGGCAGTGGGTAGTATAAGATCTTTGAGAGGCTCTAGTTACAAATATGACAGGTCAAGAGCTCATAGTCCCCGGACTCCGAGATCGTGAGGATATAATTCCAAATACCCTCGACGTTCAGCAGCAAGAACAGATAATAGAATGGAAGAATATCGAACCGCGAACAGGCCCGTGACAGAAAAGATAAAGAGTTTACCAAACTCACAGTTTACGACTATCATGAAGATACTGGACACACTATAGAACAGTGCTACCAATTAAGCAATCACATTGAATCCAAAATTAGAAAAGGCCATTTCGTCCATTATATCTAAGGACAAGGCCAAACTCATCAGAGACAAGATGACATAATAGTCGATGTAATTTTCGGGGGTTACGCCGCCGGAGGCATGTCAAACAACTCTCGTAAGTCGTACGCTCGAAAAGTGTATAATGTTAATCCTCAGTATCCCAAAAGAAACAAGCCTTCTCCATCTCTCGTCATATCCTTCTGGATTAGAGCTATGCCCGAAATATCATACGAGGCCATCAAGATGCGCTGGTTATCACCGCCAAAATCAGCACTAACATAGTAAAAAAGATCCTTGTCGATAACGGTAGTTCTGTCGACATCCTTTATCATCATGCTTTAGCATGAATGGATACAGGAGATAGAAAGCTAGAAAATACCTATTCACCTCTTTATGGCTTCACAGGTAATGAGGTGAAAGTGGTCGGGATAATTGACCTGCCGGTGCTTTTCGGCACGATGCCTTGCCAAGTATGGAAGATAGCTAAGTTCCACGTAATAAGTGCAACCTCAAGTCACAATGCCATACTAGGGAGAACGACAATCTCGGCATTAGAAGCCATTACGTCAATCCCTCACTTAAAAATGAAATTCCCGACTGAGTTTGGAGTGGGAGAGATGTGTGGCGACCCAGCCATGTCAAGACAATGCTACTTCACTACTGTTGTGCATAAGAAGCAAGATAATGACACTCAATCTATTAATGAAGTCATTTAGATAGATGCCGGTAGAATTTTCGACATTCCAAGGGATCCCTCGTTCTCACCTGTCGGTGAAACGATCGAGATTGCGATTGATGAAAATTCCCCCAGCAAATCGGTTAAAATTGGAAAAGATTTAAATCCTCAAATAAAAGATGAATTAACGAGGTTGCTTCGGGAGTTCTCGAACATATTTGCATGGCCACCATCTGACATGTCTGGAATTCCAACTGACGTTGCAAGACACTCTCTGCATGTCGACCGTCAAAAGAATCCTGTCAGACAAAAGAGGCGGACTTTCTCAGATGAAAAGCGTCGAGCTATCGACGAAGAGCTTGATCGACTTTTAGAGGCTCGATTTATCGAACCGGTGAAATTTCCTACATGAATTGCTAATGCTATCCTGGTTAAGAAAACTAATGGAAAATGGAGAATGTGTGTTGATTACTCTGACCTCAAAAGAGCATGCCCTAAGGATTATTATCCTTTGCCAAATATAGATCAACTTATCAATGCAATGGCGGGTCATAAAATGCTATCTTTCATGGACGCTTTCTCAGGCTATAATCAAATCAGGATGGATGATCAAGATTGGGAACAAACGGGGTTTATCACACATCGAGGTATCTTCGCATATCGAAACATGCTTTTTGGGTTGATCAATGCCAGTACGACATTTCAGCGTATGATGGATGAAATATTTAAAAATCAGTTGGGTCGAAACCTCGAGGTGTATGTCGACGATATGATAACAAAGTCAAAATTTTCAAGCGGTCATACCCTAGACCTTCGAGAAACCTTTGAGAATGTTCATCGTAATAATGTGATTAAATCCGTTAAAATGTTCTTTTGATCTAAAATCTGGAAAATTGTTGGGATTTCTTTTCTCCTAATGAGGGATTGAGGCTGACCCCTCCCAAATAATAGCTATATTTAAAATGAAGGACCCTTCGACCATAAAAGAGGTTCAACGCCTCACTAGATGGATAGCGGCCCTTCGTCTTTTCATACCACAAGCCTCTAAAAAATGCTGTCCTTTTTTTCAAGGTTATCAAAGAGGCTTCAAAGAACAATAAATTGATGTGGGATGATCAATATAAAGAAAGCTTTGAAGTATTGAAAACTTTCCTGACAAGCCCACCAATTTTAGCAAGAGCATTGTCTCGTGAAGCTTTGGAAGTGTACATCTCAGCCTCTAATGGGTCGATAGCCTCCGTTCTAGTCAAAGACAGCGAGGGACGTGAAGCCCCAGTTTACTATGTTAGCCATACTCTGAAAGATGCAGAAACTCGCTACCCACATGTGGAGAAACTAGTTTATGCTCTCGCCATAACAAGCAGGAATCTCCGTCACTGCTTTCAAGGGCGTCCTATAAAAGTCATGACTAATCAACCCCTAAAGCGCATCTTGCACAGACCGGATATGACATGGCGTCTAGCTGCTTGGACGGTCAAACTTAGCCAATTTCACATCGAGTACCTATCCCATAGTGCAATAAAATCCCAAATCCTATCAGTCTTTGTTGTAGAATGCAATTTTGACACATCTACAACTGAAGAAACGATGTTCCCACAGAAGGCCTGTACTCTTTATGTCGACGGATCCTCAACAACATCATCAGGGGGTGCAGGTGTGATCTTGATCAGTCCAGAGGGCTTCAAAATACAACAAACTTTGAAATTCTCATTCCCGGTAACAAACGATGTAGCCGAATACGAAGCATTGTTAGCAGGAATACGCCTAGCGATTGAGCTGAAAGTGAAAGTTTTAGAAATATTTGGTGATTCCCAGCTTGTCACCAAACAACTGCAAGGCGAGTTTAAGGCACATGATGTTCGAATATCGACATATTTGAATCTAGTCATGTCCTTGTTGGGGAAAGTTTCGTCATGGACAATCAAGAACATTTGCAGGGAAGACAACCAATGGGCTGACGCCTTGTCTAAATTAGCATCATCCGTCGCTGCAACATCAGAGGGAATTTATGTCGAAGAAAGAAATGCTTCCTCTATTGATATGGATACTCCATCCGTCGACATGCTGAAGGTTAATGAAATCTCCTCTATTGCAGATTGGCATCAACCTATTTTGAAGTACATCTTGCAGAACAAATTGCCACAAGATAAGGGTGAAGCCAGAGCCATTTCATACATGGCAAGAAACTATTATATGCTAGAAAACAAATTATATCGACGAGGGCTCGTGGAGCCACTACTCCGATGCTTGGGACCAGAAGAGTCTCACACCTCGATAATCGAAGTCCATACAGGAATTTGCGGGGATAATTTGGGTGGAAAGAATTTAGCCCTTAAAATAATGAGGTAAGGTTTGTTTTGGCCCACAATGCGAAGTGACTGTGAAGATTTCTTGCGAAAATGTAAATCATGTCAAATATATGGAGCGGTATCTCATCAGCCCTCGGTGGAAATGATCCAGGTTGTCAACCCATATTTCTTCTACCAATGGGGTATAGACATCGTGGGTCCCTTCCCGAAGTCCAAAAACCAGGCACAATACATCTTACTGGCTGTTGACTACGTAACAAAATGGATCGAGGCAAGACCATTAGCCAAAATCCGAGAGAAGGAGATGATCGAGTTTCTAATGGAGTTCATTATATTCAGGTTTGGGGTCTCAAGAATTGTGGTAACTGACAATGGAACTCAATTTGTAGGAGAAAAGTTCACCAAAACACTTTCACAAATCAAGATTAAACACATCAAATCCTCGGTGGCATAACCCCAGGCTAACAGACAAGTTGAAGTGTCTAACGCATAATCTTACAAGGACTTAAGAAAAGGGTCGATGAATTACTAAGACCGTGGGTCTATGAGTTGCCGAATGTGCCCTGGTCTTACAAAACGACCCCTAGAAGTGCGACGGACATATCCCCTTTTAAGATGGCTTTTGGCTTGGAAGCAATTTTACCAGTCGAAATGTTTCTTAACTCATCAAGGGTCGAGTATTTTGATGTTGAAGCCTCACGAGAAGGAATCCAACTTCACAATATTCTTATGGAAGAAGTTAGGGATGAGGCATCGAAGACAGTACTCCAACAGCAAGCGCGCACAATAGCTTATTTCAACAAGAAAGTAAAAGTTAAACAGTTTTTGGTTGGGGATCTAGTCCTTCGAGAGTCAGCGGCTTCACAACCCACCATCACGGGAAAGTTCAAAGCCCCATGGGAAGGACCTTATCAAGTAACAGGGCTCGTCACGCCAGGAACCTACCGACTGTCTATGCTCGATGGTACACCCATAAAAAATGCTTGGAATGCTATTCACTTGAAGAAGTATTATCAATAGTTAAGTTATTTGAATTGTGAGAATGAAAAATGTCAACTTTCAGACTATAAAAATTATTCTTAATGAAAAGGGGTTAATATGAGATCCCGGTTAATAGCCTGTTATTTCTCTTTACAAGATCAAGCCAGGTTTATGGTGTTACAAGATAGAGATGGTTTTGCATTTCAACGTCCATGACTCCATTCTTAACCTTTAGGAGGAATCTACCATAGAGAAGCAGACTTATTGACCTTTGCAAACCAAGCTACCACTTTCAACAAGGATTGTTACTTCTGAAAACCTTCAACAGATCTACGTTGCTTTGAATATGATTGGCTAGATCGCCTAGTGGATTGGTTTCTGCTGATTGGAAGGCAGAACCGAGGACTACTATGATTTGAATATATTGCACAAAACTTTAGGTTCTTTAAGTTAGAATATTTAGATCCTTACTTGGGCCTCACCTGTTAAGTGAAAATATAAGAGCCTTTCCTTTTTTCTTCTTGTTTTCTGATCACTATTAATTACTGCTCTGCTGTTTGGCTCTTTATGTTGAGTTTCCGTAAAAGCCTGCATCAACTCCTATACCTTGTGATTCAGTTTGACAAACTTTGTGTGTTTTGTTTACTGGATTAGATGTCAAGCTTTTCTTGTTATGATTTTCGTCCTTATTCCCTCGCTTGATTTTTGTGGCTGAAGTTTTTGCCTAGTGATTTCATCTGTAATTATTTAATGTTTTATAGTGTTCTTCTATGGGGTAGGCAACATACTTGTTTACTTCAGTTTACATTATCATCTTGCATGTTTAGCCTAATTAGGATGTTTGTATTATGCTATTGTTGATTTAATCTTGATGTGGCTCATTTTTGTCGTTTTTCTCCTTAAAAAGAACTCATATTTAGTTTCCATTTTTTAATCGGTAGGGGATGGTTATATTCTATAAGGTGTTTGAAGATGAACATAAAGTGTGGGGTGCAACAATCAAAATAGAAGGGGATTATATATGGCCCTTACGATTACTTCGAGCAGTAGCCTACCCATATTGATATGATTTGCACCCGTGACTCCAGTTTTAAATCTTATAGTGTGTTCAGTACTGATATATGTATAATTATACTGCAGAGAAAAATCTGGAGAATCTGGATACAAAGATGATTACAATATCTCCAATCCATATTACTCGGTAATTATCATAACAATTTGAATTGAATGTTGTTTTGGCCATATGATAATTGATAGTAAATTGTTGATTAAAGTATCTCATATCAGTAATTGTTATCACAAATTAATAGTAATGTTATTTGCCATTGTATGGTTCCTTCTCACATAATTTACCCTGTTACTTGTGGCACACTGGCATATCATATGCAGCAGCAGGACCGTGATAAGCTGTAGAACTTGGGACTATATCAATGAGATTTGGAAAACATTATGTATTGATAGATTGAGAATGATTGATTTTCCTTAACCGTCTGCCATATATTAGATCTCTCTCCTTCAAGTTCTCCTGTTAATTCAGCAAAGGAAACATAGCAACACGCAATCTGTAAGGGTTCCATCTTGATCCTATTTGTTGCTTCTACAGGATTCTCAATTTGTGCCAGTGATCAGCTACTGCAGTTTTGTTGTTTTGAGACACTTGTACCGTTCTTATTTTATGGATATCTGCAGTTTCGTTATATACTAGCTGACGGATATTCCATCCTACTGTCAGGGAGCTGTCAAAGTTTCAAGTTTCACAATTGGACAACAGCCTATCATGGATGCATACCTTTGTCTTTTACATCTGACTGCAGGAATCACAGTTGGTAATTAGAATAAAACTTATTCTCTGTCTTTGGCATTGACCAAATTTTATTATTTTAAAAAACTATTTCTCACTACTTGTGTTCTCCATAATTGTCACTTCTTCATGTATGCAGAACAATTGTATAACGCATTTGCCACTGCCGCATTCTTCAAGTTTGTTGTCTTCTCTTTTTGTGAGTTGAGATTTTTTCTCCATATATGGAAGGCAAATAGGCCTACAAATTACATACAGAGTGTGGAAGCGAGGCGTGAACTTTCAGTTCTTTGTATTTATTTCTGTGAGTAAAACTTTTGCTTAGCTGTTTGTAATGAATTTATGTCCTGTATGCATACCTTTGAAATTCATAACATGAGATTCACATTGAACATTTATCACTATGAATGCACTTATACCTGAATCTCGGGCCACTGTGTATAGGAAGATACCTTTTTTTAATTTTAAATTTTGAATTGCTTCCCCAATTTAACATGTATCTTTGTTACTTGGATTACCTGTTCTGACATTCCTACATGAAATGCTAAGATTATGATCATTTTATTACATGAGCTTGTGCAACGTTGTGTTGTTGTAGTGTTTGGCAGTATATGTAAGGTTCATTCTAGTAACAGAAGATAATAGTATACCAGAAAACATAATCATGAATCTTTTGAGAGGATATATATAGTTGCCAGTTCTGCTCTAGAACAGTTGCAATCCTAAGCTATCCTCTTCTTCTACATTTGAAAGAAAAGCATTTGTGTACTTGTAAAATAAGATTTCTGATAAAAACATTTGATGGCATATAACTTTTTTGTGGAATAAATGTTTCAACTTATTAGCATTAGTATCAATTATATTAACCTAAAAGTTATGGATATTTATTCTTAGTAGGGAAGTAGTGCTACTTCACACTCACACATCTTTATGGTTTACGTTTTCAGGTGGTATCCTTCTGGGAGGTATTCTGATCACGTACGAGTTCCCTAAATTCCTTCTAGTTATTACTCTGGTTGTGCACTCCTACTGGATACCTCAGATTGCCACAAATGTTTTTCGTGACCCAAGAAAGCCACTACATCCTAGTTACATTATTGGAATGAGTGTAACTCGGCTTGCAATTCCTTTATATATCTTTAGATATCCCCGCAACTTCATGCACATTAAGCCTGAAAGGAGTTGGTGCCTCTATTTGGTGGGTTTTGCTGGGTTGCAAGCAAATATTCTTTTACTGCAGCACTATCTTGGATGTCGATTCTTCATTTTTTGGCAGGTTTGATGTAACTTTTCACAATATATTAGTTCGTGCAACCCTTCTCTATTTTGTTAATTAGTTTATGTAACTCTTCCCTGTTATTTTTATATAAAATCAAGGTAGAGAATGCCTAATCCCTGTATATTGTTGTAAAGAGAGTGCCAACCAATATTCTGAGGAGCTGCAATAATTGTAATGCTTAAAGGATTCTTAAATAAATGAGGAACCGCACAATCAATTTCATACTTAGGATTTCTCACATAGATGTGATCAAACATCACTCTAAATCGCTTGTGTTTTTCAAAAAATCTTGATGTAAATCGTAATATGTTGTCCAACATTTAGGCAGGGAATCGTGATATGTTTTTTAGAGTGTAGTATTGTGTCAATTTAGTTGCTGGTTCACTTGATCATTATAAATAGCAGTTTCCAGAAAAGATCAATTGCTTTATTCATGAGTCCTGTCTGTATAATGCTTTTTTTCATTGTTGCTTGCAACTTTTGTCTTCTGTAAATCTTGGCTTCGCAATTTTTTTTATCAAATTATGAAAATCATATCCTAACTTTGATCTTTTTCTTTCATAGATCCTCATGCAGATGTTTCCACAAAAATATAATTATCATAACGGCCGGATCAGGATGTAAATCATGCCAGTGACTGTGTCATTTGCATGGTGCCATTGATTTCACTCAACATCCAGATTTTTGCATGGTACTTTTGGACAGCTTTCAGCTTGAAGTTTAAGGCTATGTAACTAACGTTGTCCGAACCTATATGTGCAGGTAACGCCATGTGAACATGTCTTCCATTCACATTGCTTACTTAAGTGGATGGATATAAAGATGGATTGCCCAACCATGCAGGCGGCGACTTCCACCAGTGTAGCTAAGGGCCGGAACCAGAAATTTTTTTTGGAATGCCAAAATATAGAACATGACTTTTGAAGCCAAAATTTTTTGAGACATTATGGATTCGCAAGAACCATACTGTGAATTTATGTGTATAAAACCTCAAAATGTGTAAGGTTTGTGAATATATCTGGGGCACATCAAATTATCTAATCTATATATATATATATATATATATAGTTACTCAAATGAGATGCCTAATTATATTGAGATATGAGATCTAATCTCAGTCCTTTATTTTAATTTTTTTATAATTTTTTTTAATCCTTACCACACAATTATTGCTCCAATCCAACAGTTTTTTATCCCTCCCTCTCATCGACACCACCCCAACCCGTGCACTCTCTCTCCACCTCCACCACCACCACCACCTGACGCCGCTGCCGCTCCATCACTCATCGCCGGACTTTTATATCTCTCTCCTTCCCCCTCCTCTCTCTCTCCATCTTCATACTTTCAAGGAATGAAAAAGAAGCAAAAAGTGCACTAAAAAAACTCAAAAGAAACTTAGGAAATGTGCTGCATTAGTAGCTCTTTTACCATGATGATTAATAGACAAAATCTAAGAAATGCGGACAAGACCACAAGTGTTGAACAAAACAGCACATCTCTATTAACATTTCATTCATGTCTCAATAGGTTGAACAAAGTTTATGATAAGCACCAAGGACATAAATTTTCCAACAACAAGGATAAAATAAAAATTATAAGGATACCAGAAATGAAGGTGGTCCTAATCAGTCCAAAGGCAAGACAAGAGGACGGAGGAGTGATCCAGGAGAATGGTGAGTGGATGATGTGGAGAATGTAGCTAACATGGACTTCTGATCAGTAAATACTAAATACTTTATTAATATTTGATGAAATGTTTTTTTTAAGTTGGTCGTTTTGAAAATTTTGATTGATGAGTACAGTATACTTTAGCTCAATTGCGTTTACAAGTGAAAATTCTTAACCGTTAAAAATATAAAAAGTTTACATGCATTTGGGTGAGTTATCCATCAAAAAGCCCTCCAATGTATATAATTACTTGAGTTCAAATTTTACTTGCGATTTTACTATTTTTAACATTCTACATCTTCAGTTCTTCTGCATTTTAAGTATCCATACAAACATTTTTTTACATCCATTCAATTATATAAACATGGGCAAGTTAGCTCAGCTAGCCTGTATCAGCATCCTTCACAGTTCCCGAATTGATCATTGTTTCTATGTATCAAACTACACAGGGACGGATTTTAGGGGGGAATGGGGTGGCCATGGTCCCCTCAAAACCTCCCCACGAGCTTACATTGTTCAATTATATATATATATAGGGTCTTACTCAAATGAGAACTCATTTTAAAATGAGATATGAGATCTAATTTACCACACAAAATTAAAACTACTTTAATCTACACCACTCATTTTAAATCTCACATCATCTTCAACTATCACCCTCCCCATCTTCTTTCTAAACAGCCAACCACCGCCGCCTCAATCGTCGGACATCACCATTTTCCAGATACCCACTACATCCGGCGACCTCAGAAAATCACCACTGCAAAATATAATCACCGCTGTCAAATAAGAAATCACCGTCGGAAACATAAAAATCACCCATCCGGGCACCTGTAAACAACAATCAACATCGAAGAAAAAACATCATCACAACTGTCACCACTTTTATCACCAGATCCGGCCACCAACTCCCGTTCATTGACTATGATCACCAATATCATCACAAAATTATAGATCTAATATCACCTCCCTTTTATATTTCATCATCTCTAACTATCACCTCTTCCATATCTTCTTTCTGCTTACCACTACCTCCAACCACCATTTTCGGCCACCACCGTCGCCACCGCCACCGCCACCACCACCACCGGCAGCCACCGGAAAATCACCATCGTCAAATCAAAATCACCACTGTCAAATCAAAAATCACCTCCGGAAAATAAAAAATCACCACCTAAAAATTGAAAAATCAAATCCAGAATATAAAAAATCGCCTTCGACAACCTAAAATTACCACATCTGACAACTATTTATGTCCACCAGATCCGGCTACCAGCTCCTTTCATAAACTCCGACCACCATATTTAAATTTAAATCACCAACGAATAAACTATAAGCACCAAAATCGAATCACACAACCAAAAATCATTAGACGACCTCAATCAATCCCAACAATCATCACAAACTCTAATTAACTAATTAAAACTACAGAGATGTTGCATAACACAAAAACAAAAGTTGTGATAAATTAAATATGTACAGGTTGAATGAATTTTTTACAATGGGGGTATAGAGGAGGCCATGTAAATCTCCGTCATCAGTGATTTTAAAACTGAAGTGGTTGTTAAGGATTGAGATTCCGGCATCGATGGTGAATGTTCCGGTGGGAAAGAAATAAGCAGTGTAGAGAGTTGATGAGTTGGAGATTAAAAAAGAGGTATGTGATGTTGTATTGTAAAAGATGTAGAGGAGGTCAGGGCGGCAATGGTGGATGGTGGTGGCGGAGGTGAAAGAAATGGTGAAGTTTGATGAGGCGGCTGCGACGGCGGGTGGCGGAGGGTGGGGGCGGTGGAGAGAGGAGAGTGTAGAAGGTGGATATATTATGTATGTATATAAGTGTGGTGTGAATGATTTGTGGCAGGTGAGAGGTGAGAGAAACGGAGGAGATGAAATTGGCAAGGAAGGAAGAAGGGATAAGAAATGTGTGGTTTAGATTATAAAAAATTAATAACAATTAAGGGCGAGATTAGATCTTATATCTCACCAAATAGAGGTTCTCATTTGAGCAATTCCCATATATATATATATATATATATAGGGAGTTGTCAAATGAGAAACGTGAGATATGAGAACTATCTCAGCCCTCTATTTTAAATTTTTTATAAATTTCTTTTAATCCCCACCACACAATTATTGTTCCAACCCAAAAATTTCTTTATCAGTCCCTCTCATCAACACAACCCCAACCTTTGCTTCTCTCTCTCCACCTCCACCACCCGATGTCGTCGCCGCTCCATCACTCATTTTCGGACTTTCATC
Source organism: Apium graveolens (assembly GCF_009905375.1). Lineage (NCBI taxonomy): Eukaryota > Viridiplantae > Streptophyta > Magnoliopsida > Apiales > Apiaceae > Apium > Apium graveolens. Next base: position 41,121 of record NW_027418264.1, on the reverse strand, counting down.
TCTCTCTCTCACCTTCCCCCTCCCCTATCTCTCTCTCATCTTCATCCCCTACCTCCAGCTCCATCCTCATCGCCGCCGACGTCTTTCACTTAAAAATTAACGACTACAAAGATATACATAGCCTCCGATTTATTTTTGATCACAAAAATTCCACTAGCCTTTTATCATGTACGGATATAATTTATCACAAAATTGCATTTTCTTTGTTGTGTATTAGTCGTTTTAATTTAATTGTGGTGATTTTGGCTTGTATTTGGCGATTCTTATGTAATTGGTGGTTTGTATATATGCTCGTGGTAGTGGTCGCCGGAAATGTTGGTCGCCTAAAATGGAGGTCGGCGGTGGTTGGAGCGGCAGGTGGTGGAATTTGAAAGAATAGGGTGATAAAATATTTAAATATTAAAAAATTAATGTGTGGTAAAGTATTAAATAATATATAAGAATCAGTGGTTATGATTGAATCTCATATTTCACAATAAAACAGTTTCTCAGTGGAGTAAGATCCTATATAATAAGTATAAAATGTGTATATTAATAATACTTTTTTAGTTTTTGAGTTATTTATAATTTAATTCAGGGACTACAAATGTTACTAACTATTGGAGTACAATGTTTCCAAGTTAATATGAAATTAAGTAAAAATAAAATATTAATATCCATGATGATTTGACAAGGTTAATAACTATTTTGGCAATCCATTGTTGGAGATGCTCCAAGATTTGTGAATTTTATGGGGATCATAAATTTATGGGAGGACGAAATACACTATCTAATCAATTTTTATACATAATTTGGAACATTGTAGCTCATGAAGAGGTTTTGAGGGGACTATTGCCACCCATGCCACCTTAAATCCGTCCATGTGTAACTTGATACAATAGAGAAACAATCAATCCAGAAACTCTGAAGGATGCAGATTACAAATTAGCTGTAGCCTAGCTAACGTTTGCTCATGTTTGTATAATTGATTGAATGAATGTAAAATGTTGTATGCATACTTAAAAAATAGAAGAGCCGAGGATGTAAAGTGTTCAAGAAACGCCGGTTGTATATGTAGTTAACCAGTCAAATACAATAAAGTAAAATTTAAGTGCTTCTTGATGATAAATCACATACTGACGAACTCATGCACGCACGATGCTTAACTGGTAAAAAACTCTTTATGAACTTATTAAACTTATTAGTTTTTTATACTAAGGAATTTCACATGATAACTGGCATTGAGCTAAATCATTACGCCCTTTTTATATGACGCTTTAACTTTTACACACATTTCAATGTTCTTTAACTAGGCAGATAAAGTTTATTTGCACAATTTTCTTTCTGTGAATAAAAATAGATAAGTATTTAATTCACAAAAACAATTTAAAAAATTATATTTCTAAATAAGCGGATTGAAATATGTGCAAAAATTAAAGCGTTATATAAAAAAATAGAGGTTGTATTACAACAAAATTTTGAGTAGAACTACCAACTTAAAAAGGTATTAACTGAAATGAATTAAGTAAAACTTTTACATTGGTTAAATCATTGGTGTCGCTAAAATCTTAACGTAAAAATGACGTATTGAAATAGAGTTTAGCAATGAATTCATTACTCAATTTTGTTTCATCTTCAATTAGAGGTCAACAACTAATTTTATTGTTTTAATTATTTAGATATTAAATTAATTTAATTAAAAATTGAACATGCTCATTAATTTGTATGGTTATAAAAATATCATATTTTTAATTTAATTATATAATCCAAGTTTAATACAAAAACTCCCGAATCGACTCCAAATCTAACTATGACTCCAACTGGGTCTGAAAATACCAAACAATAAGGCCTAGTCACAATGAACCAAGGCCTACATATGTTATTGGGATTTTAGGTATTTCCGATTATTACATGTCTCACTTGAATTTTAGAGTGAACAAAAGAGCGAAAGCTCGAGTGTTCCACCAGTGGATGCCAAACCATTCTTGCAGTACTCCCAAGTGAACTGGTCTGTCCGGCTGGTTTCCTAATATACATCCCCTGTAAACAACACAATTAAATGTTATTAGACATTTATACACACACTAAGGTGCCATAAATAGGTAATGTAAACTCTAATGAATGGTAGGAATTTCCAGATACATGATTGATGAGTAAATAGACTCTGTGAATATAACACATGCAAGGACGATTTTAGGTATTTCCGATTATTACATGTCTCACTTGAATTTAGGTATAGGTATAGCCTTGGCTTACCCTCTTATCCACAAGGACGATAATCATCGGATTACATGATAATTGATCCACCAGATACAAGGTAAGTGATTTCCACGCATACAACTTTAAATTGGAGAATTACCTCCAAAGTTTCTCAATGAGGATAACCCTTGAATACAGAAACAAAGCTCTCAATTAGAATAACCCATTTAAATTAAAAGCTATATCAATAAAAAATAATCTTAAAAGAGAACAAATATATACCAAAAAACTTATATATCAGCATTCAAACAACATTTTTCTATATCTACATCTACATCAACATCAAAAACTATCTACTTACAATTACATTCCTAACCTATCTAGCTCACTAAAGGCGCATTCCCCAAGCAATTCTCCCCAGATGGATATGCTGCGAAACCATAAATAGTATCAGCTGAAGCAAAGTTCGTAGCATCACGTACAACTTCCACAAAAGCTCTAGCTTTGTCAATGACTTCATAGATCTTGCCTTTGTGTTCTCTAGTCGCAGAGCAATATGAGTTAATAATCAGTCTAAAAGCAATACAACCGAATATTTAGCACAAAGCTGAAATTAAAAAGTTATCTCTAGCCGCTATTGCTTTAAAACTTTTACAGTTGAATAAATTCTCTCTCATAATTTGCTCAACAGCTCGGATAATGACTAAAGTAGGGTGTCCTGGACCTTGATTAGGAACCATTGCTCTCAGCTCAACTAAATCAATAATTCGAAATAGGGTAATTCAAAGAGCTTTCAAGATAAGAAAAAAATCACTGATTAAGGCTTGTTGTAGCTGCTAGAGTGAGAAGAAGAGAATCTATCTAAAACAACTTTACCAAATTAGCCAGGGTCGTGTCACATCAGAATATGTTGTAGAGCCTTTCATATCAATTACAAAAATATATAAATAATAGTGTAGCGAAGCAATATATGAAACTTACCTTATTATGAACACTAAAAAATCCTGTAATTTGGAATGTGGCTCCTGACCAAATAATCAATAACACTTCTGGATAGTCCTGCTAGAGTAGAAAGGGGTATCACCAGTAGCCGATTCAGGAATTTATCAAACATACAATTTGTTGTGAAAAATCCCATCCGAACAAAAGTCATCCCAATGGATGCTTCCTGCTGTAGTAGCAGCTATAAGTAAGAAATTTGGTGACACTCTTGACCAGAAAAAAATACACTATAAGCTTAAATTTGGACAAAAAAATGATTAGAGCAGCTCCTAATTTATTCTACATCATCTGGATTCAAAGAGATGCAAAAAGAGTAACCGTGAGAAAGATGAATTAAATATGTACATATCCACACACATGAGATAAGAAATCAGACCAGCCAAGTATGAAATAATTTCTAACAGTAACCACCTACTCACCTCTTCCAGTATAATACGATCCCATTTCACGGAGTGTAAAGTAGATTTGCCGTTACAGGATCCATATTCAACTCCTTCCGACTTGTTGGTAGAAGAACCAGCTCCAAAAGTCTTATCCTTGTTGTAATGCTTCCCTTTCTTTGAAGACTCCTCCTTTCCTTCATCCACCGACTCAACACCCTTGCCTTTCTCTGATCTGTTTAGTTCAGGATTCTTACCCTTCTTCTGTTTCGACTGCTTAGAGTTCTAATAGCATTTAGACCGCCAAAATATTTCAGGTGAATAGATATCTTATGTTCATAAAATAATAACTTTCCACACCAAATGCACTTATGTTTAGCTGGCATAACATTTTTCCTCTACTCAGCTTCAACAATAGAATATGTAGTAATAACAAAATCATAATCTGAGAATTCATGAAGGGTTTTGCCTCTGTTGCCTCCATGACACACTAGCACCTTGTTGCTACCTCTTAAGTTAAATCGATCAATCTCATTTACCCATTAAATCACAAGGGTAGCTTTAACTTCTGGCAACCCTGATCAAAATTTACAAGTATGTCTGCCATAATGGAATCCCCAAACAACAGGTATCCGAAGATCCCAATGGTAAAGTAGATTCCTGAGCAAAGTACTAGAGAAATTCGAACAACTGAGGTCATATCTGATGCTTCCCTAAGCGCCCCTCCAATAATATGAACTGAAATTAAAAACATTTTCATAAGTAATTTCCTCAGAAAATTAGTGTCATTTATAAGAGTACTTGTTTCTATTAGTTTAACTAACCATTGAAGTGAAAAGTGAATGTAGTGACGGTGACTGGAGATGAAGCGAAGAGTTAAAGAAGGAGGCTCGATTGTCCAACTGAGGTATGAGCTTTGGTGTATTTGTTTTGCCTTCTAAGAGTGCTGAGATTGCCATTCCTGAGCATATCCCCACAAACACCAATGCTAACAGAACTGATACTGCTGAACAAACCTTAATGATTCTTTAAAACAAAAAACAAAGAACACGGATACAGGGATCACTAAACTGGAACATAGCTAATGTATGTACGAGAGAGGTCTACATTGATTATTGTATTGACCTACTCGACGGAACAAAACTAGTGGTAGTGAAATGAATATTAGAGTAAACAAAAGAGCGAAAGCTCGAGTGTTCCACCAGTGGATGCCAAACCATTCTTGCAGTACTCCCAAGTGAACTGGTCTGTCCGGCTGGTTTCCTGATAATACATCCCCTGTAAACAACACATTAAAATGTTATTAGACATTTATACACACACTCAGGTGCCATAAATAGGTAATGTAAACTCTAATGAACGGTAGGAATTTCCAGATACATGATTCTTGATGAGTAAATAGACTCTGTGAATATAACACGTGCAAGGTTAGCTTAAAGTAAGTTGATTCCTACAAAATGTTCAAACCTTTGCCTTGCCATTTTAGCACTTCTTCCCTGATAAGATGTCGAACCAACATATCGTCAGAACCATCCAATACCTGGACAAGCATTATTTCTCTTGTCCAGTCTTATAACATATATTATGGGCATGCTCCGCAATCCAGACCAGCATCAATCAACTTTTTAGTTGTAACATTCTTATACATTTAATTAGTTGGAACATGCAAGATATCCTGTGGCACTAATTAACCGCGACTAATAACATATAGCTTTGCAGTGATGCATTTAGAGCTCAGGAATGTAAAAGGCATCTGTCGATGTCATAACCGTCAAGTATTATCATGAACGGGCATGTACCTCTGGCATAAAAATTACAACATGATCTAGTGTCCGAGCATCAAATTTTGAACTGTTTGGCTTTTCTAGACCCAACACCTACAAGATGCATGAAGCAATGCAGTTAATCTTAAGTGTATATTATCTTTCAGTGAACGTTCTACATAAATAAATCTATAAATTAAACTCTAACTTACAGATCGATCAAATCAGAAATCTGCATTCCTAATCAATATAAATCTATAATTAAACTCTAACTTACAGATCGATCAAAATCAATAACAGAAATCTGCATTCCTAGAAGATCCCAAGATATGGAACTTTATTTCTCTGGCATAATTAGCAGCCAGTATGATTCCTTTAATCCCATGATCCCCAAATTCAGCAGGAACCAACACACGTGCTGCACTCTGAAGACATGGATAAAATAACAGTTCAAATCATTAAGAAAATATAATATTTGGGACCCTGCACAGCCACCGAAAAACACAGCATTCCCCCACTAATGTTAGAACATCAATGTAATCTTCAGCTATAAGCTACACAAATAAAATCATTTATGCGAGTACGAAATGACAACAGTAAATTCTAATTTGAATAGGCTTTCCTCCAAAAATTCCGATTCAACATGAAATTCTAAAAAATTAATATCAATACAACACGTGTCTAGCAGTAACAATAACAAGGCCACCAGTATAGCTTATAAAGATCTGTAAACCCACTTCTTTCAAGATTAACAATACATACACCAACTTTTAATCGAGTAGATTAGAAGTTAATCTTACCTAATCAAGCAAACCCAATTTCTTTTAACACTAACAAAGCTCCAAAGACCTGTAAACAAAACTTTATTAAAATAAAAACATAAAATTTGAAATAAATTCGAATAAACTTACTTTTCCTCACATAAATTGAGTAGACCCAACTTCTTTCAAGATTAGTTAGCACGGAATTCGAGCTCGATTAGGAATTATCCCGTTTAATATTAAAGGTTAGTTACAAATAGGGTATAATTAGGTTTAGAGAGAGTGGATTGAGAAGAGAGGCAAGTGAAAGATGAGGGAGAAGAGAGACTGAGAGAAGAGAGATGAAGACAGTGAGAGAGAGGAGAGAAAAGAGAAGAGAGAATGAGAGAGGGAGGGGGCACCGGCAAAAAACTTGAGGAATAAAATGGGTTTGGGGGGGGGGGGGAGCGGGAATTTTTTGGTGTATTAACGGGGGAAAGAAACAAGCGGACCTTTTTTTTAAAAAAAAAAACGATTATAAACATCGGTTAGTTAGATAACCGATGTCTGACAATACCTTTAATATCGATTTTGAAGCGACCGTGTTAAACTGCTTTTAACATTAGTGAAATTTCTAACCGATGTTAAAAGGGTGATGTCGTAGGCACTATTTCTAGTAGTGGTGGGTCCCTACTAACGTGGAGGGCTAATTTTAAAATTAGGAAAGTTATTGTGTGAACTAGTAAAATGTTAGTGTTAAAAATAAAGAAAGCTTAATACAAATTTTAAAAGTTATTTTCTAGTTTTCATTTTAAGGATTATTTCTATTTGAAAAAATGCATATATATATATATGAGTCACCACATTTTTGTTGTAGACCACGCAGACCACCTATGTTCTGCAATCAAAACCCTATGAATATATTATTTCCTGAAGCATGTTTATGAATATCACTAATTTATTAAAATTATTGAATATCATTTAAGTTTAATAAGTATAATGTGTATATTCTGCAATCTAACAATTTTTTTTGCAAACTAAACATGTTTCGTAGGATAAAACATTTTGTAATGTTCTACATGCAAGTACATGTATGATATTCAATATTTTGAATAAAATAATGATCTTTGTAGAACATAATTCGTAAATATTATATTTTATAATGTTTATGCAAGATTTTAGTTATCAAAACATAAGTGGTCTCCGTGGTCTCCAAGAAAAACATGGTCTTCATAGAATTTTACTCATATAATACATACTTATAAATTGTAGGAATTTCAAAAGAAATCCCTGCTTAGTGAGAGAACTAGAGAGTCCTACTGATTACGGTTGATTTGATTTTGATCTTGTGGTTCGGATTTTGTGTAAACATATCTTTATTTTGTTTGTTTAGAGTAGCAGGGTAGTATTTTGAATATTTTAGAAGATTTTTTGGGTGCCTGCTTCTTAGTAGTAAATAGAAATATATATGCTTAAAGAGCCTCAACAATAGGACATTCTCGTTAACAGAGTACCTTGATGATCAATCTACACCCATGCCCTTGATGAACATGAAATACCAATAACATCTTCATAAACCAACAACAGAATACTTTAATAGATCTACACACCTAATTCTAACATAATAGAACACATTAATAAATTTACACCCATGAGTGAACAACTTAACATGGGAGGAACACAATAGTTGTTAGAAATTTAGGATAAAAAACAAGTCTTGTCGATACTCTTTCAAACTAAATAAGGCAAATTTAAAATCATTATTCTTTACCTTTGACCATTTTTTTCTTCACCAAGAGACAACTTCACCTCTCAAATATATGTGATTTGAACCTAACAATTGAACATGAAATCCTATGTTCTGTAGACTTTTCTTTAAATCATGATTCCATAAAGTTCGTGCAAGTTTATAAAATTGTAGTTATCGTTCTTACAATTTAAAAGAATATTAGAAAGTTTGGAAAAAGCAAAAGAACGTCGTATATTAATATGAGTACTATGTAGAATACCTATGTTCTTGATCTTCCATTGAAGATAGTGATATAACTCTAGGATATTCGATATTCTTGAATATAATCTAAGTAAAAGAAGTCTAATGTCTTAGAGAATCGAATTTGGTAAATTTCATATATTAGACCATTTTACATGTTACACCGAACTATACTTTTTTTTGTAATGTTATATACACTCCGTCCATTTTAGTCTTGTTGTCCATTTCTACTATTTTTTTCTTATCCCTAAATGATTTGTCCAATCCAAAAATTATGATAAATAGAGCGTGAATATCATTGTCTCAATTTTATATTAGCGCAATTATTACCCTTTTTTGTTTGATTGAATAAAATATGAATTCTGATTAATGAAAAGGAAAACTGGATGAAGGGAGTTCTTCTCATTACTCAACATAATTTTTTTAATATGTATATTAATATACCGTGTTTAAGTTAATGTCAAAAAATTAGTTACAAGGTTGTTATCCAAAAAAGAGTAGAAAGTAAATATTACATTTTCTAAATTTCTTCATGCCTTTCAAGTTGGTTAAATATATTGTACTAAATTGATAAATTCTTCTGGTTTGTAAAAATACTAGTTACGAATATAACATTATTTCACATTTAACTAGATAAAATTATATAAATTAATTACAAAATTGTAAATATGATATAAAGGGTTGGAATAGTAATTTTATTGAACACTTTAGGGAAATATGATTTTCCTCTTCCCTTTATATACACACAAAATGTATTTCCTTCTCAAAATAATATTACTCATATCATATACTGTGAAATACTTAGCCGCCCACAAGTGAGAGAAACACTGAGAGAGCACGCGTTTGTATAATCGTTCTTGTTCCAGATCGTTGGACAATTCATGGTCAATCGTTCTTGTTGTAGATTGTTGGACGATTCTCAACCAATTGCTTGGATATAGAAAGAAACATAAATTGTGCAAGTGGAATATGTTCGGATCTGTAGATCTTTCGGTATCCACTTCAATCAACTCATAAGATTCTGAGCCTCTGAATTAACAATTTTTTCATGAATCCTTGAAGATAAGATTTTAGGTTTTTTAACAATTTATTTGTGTTTATATGCTCAAATCCCACATCTTCCTCATCAAACCATTTTTCATCATCCATCGGTACCTTAATTGGACATAGCAAGAGAGAAAAATTGTGTGAGTGGATTGTATTGAGATTCATGCATCTTTCATTACCCACTCCAATCAATTATTAAGATTAATATGAGCGTCTGAATTAAGTATTTTTCATGAATTTTAGTATTTTTGTGTTAATTTTTTTTCGATTATGTTTATGTGCTGAAAGTCGCTCCCACGTCCTCGTGTGAGCACTTTGCATCATCCATCCATCATTTATCTATATCTACCCTGTGCGTTATCCATCCATCCCTTATCTATATCTACCCTTACTTTACATCATCCATCCCATATCTATATCTACCCTTACATCCATCCCATATCTATATCTACCCTTACATCCATCCCTTATCTATATCTAGCCTTGACATTTTACACATCATCCATCCTTCCCTATTTAAAATTCTACCCATCTACGTCTCTTTCCAAATAAATTTTAAAAAATTTAAATCACTGTTGTAATACTCTAACTATTTTTGAACTGTAACTCAATAAAATCATTGAACAATATAATCTCAAAATTTTAAATATATTTGCTATCCTATCATTCCTATTATACCAAAATTGACTTAATTGTTCTAATCATATACTACTTTTGAGTTATAACTCAATAAAATCATCAAAAACAAGAATAATACAATTAAAAAATTTCCTATATTGGTAAATTTTTCCAACTTTTCCCAATTATAACTAGTTATAATTATAAAATGCTAACCATCTTGATTTTAATATGAATCGACTTACCCCGTCATCTTCTGGTCAGCGGGGAACCAGCTGATCGGATATATGTGATTCAAACCATGATTAAGTGTACCATGCATATATGTACACATCTATGTTTATTTATAAAAATTATACTAATTTATATTACGGTAAATCAAATTAAATTAAGTTCGATTTTAGATTTTTTTATTAAGATATAGCCTAAAATTGTTAACATGAATTTTTTTCCTTAAGAAAAAAATTGATACATATAAAAGGTTTAACAGAAGTCATGGATCATTTTCATTTTTTAATTTTAAAATATTAAATATTTATATTGCAGGAAACAATGAAAAAAGTGCTCTCAAAAGAAGTGAGGTCTACATTTATTTGGAGGTAAAATTTTAATTTTTTATTTGAATTAAAATTATTTATAAAAAGGTCAGCATCGTATATGAACTTCCATCACATCTATTAGTTAGCTACCTACCTACAATTTAATGTGTAAAATATCCTCTAATGCATCCATACAACAAATTTGCAGTCTACAAGTAAGGCTACACACTATTCATATTTTTAATCCAAGTAGTTATCAAATAATTATATACTAAAAATACAAATCACATAGCACAAATGAGGAAAGAAAATCTAAAATTTGTAATCAATTTCATACTTAGGATTTCTCACATAGATGTGATCAAACATCACTCTAAATTGCTTGTGTTTTTCAAAAAACCTTAATGTAAATTGTAATATGTTGTCCAACATTTAGGCCGGGAATCGTGATATGTTTTTTAGAGCGTAGTATTGTGTCAATTTAGTTGCTGGTTCACTTGATCATTATAAACAACAGTTTCCAAGAAAGATCAGTTGCTTTATACATGAGTCATGTCTGTATAATGCTTTTTTTCTTTGTTGCTTGCAACTTTTGTCCTATGTAATCCTTGGCTTCGTAATTTTTTTCATCAAATTATGAAAATCATATCCTAACTTTAATCTTTTTCTTTCATAGATCCTCATGCAGATGTTTCCAATAAAATATAATTACGATAAAAGTTGGATCGGGATATAAACCGAGCCAGTGAATTTGTCATCTGCATGACAGCCATTGATTTCACTTAACATCGAGATTTTTGCATGGTACTTTTGGACAATGTTGGGCCAAGGAAATGAGGAGGACTTCGAATAGGAAATTAGAACCTTAGAATAGATGTTTGTAATAAAATGCCCAATAGAAGCCCAATTGTAAGGGGGAAACCCATTAAAGACTCCATATAAATATAGTGTAATTGCCCTACTTGTAAAAGGTTGGAAAAATAAGTATCAATAAAGAGTATAGTTCCTCATATAAACATGGCTCAAACTAGGGTCATCATTTGATACTAGAAGGAGCTCTTAAATTTGATACTCCAACATGATCATTGAAGAAACAGATCTAGAGAAATGTGGGAACACGACAGAGATCCAAACTGTTCAAAAATCAGAACATGTTGCTTCCGGTGGAGGAAAACCCCCCACCTGAAGGATCTCAGGCGCATAGACAACCAGTCAAACGCAAGAGGAAAATGATTAAGGATACTCGCTCTCGTATTTTAACAGAAAAGGGGAAGCAGGTGCTCTCCAGTGATGCTAGGTTGCATTTACAAAAGTTGCGGCAGAAGAAACTGTTACGAGAACAAGAGATAGACGGTGTAGAAGGCTCATATGAAGAGCTCAAGATGTTAGAAGCTGAAACTCAAAGACTAGAGGCGAAATTGGAAAAAATAAGAGAGATTCAACATTTGCAGTAAGAGTTGAAACAAGCGTTGATTAAGGAAGGTGGTGATGAGGAACTTGATTATGTAAAGCTTTCGGAGGATGATGATGATTACTATTATGATGAAGATGAGGTTTCTACTGAGTCTATATATTCAAGACCCCGACATCCTAAGACAGTGTCTTTAGGGGGAACTTCGCAAGGGTCGGTGTCAAAAGACTCGATCTTACAGGAGGAGTTCTTAAAAATGCAGGAAGATATGGCCCAGTTGCGAGATCTAGTTCGCACTCAATCGAGGTTCGAAGCCCCGGTGGAAAGCCCTCTCTCTCGAAGCATCGAGAAAGCAAAATAGACAGGACTTTAAAAACTCTGGCACTTGATCAATTTGATGGATCCTCTGACCCATCGGGTTTCCTTAACACCTTTGACGGTCGAATGGTGTTTTACGAACACTCAAAAGTCGCCCGTTGCAAATTCTTCTCTACATGCTTATAAGGCACAACCCTACGTTGGTACAACAATCTCCCATCTAGGTTAATTGACTCTTGGACTATGTTGAAGATTAAATTTCAAAAAAGATTTTCAAGCAACTATAAAGGGGGCAAAATTACGGAATCTTTGATTACGATGAGTTAACGGCCTAGCGAATCTCTGAGAAGCTATTTAGGTCACTTTCGTCAAGCTATATCTGAGATAACAGACCTAGAGGAGCCTTTGGCGGTGAATTATTTAGCAGCAGACATTGATGGAAACCGACATGACATTTTACTAGAAGAACTCATAGAAAAACATCCTCAACACCTTCATGCAACATTCCAAATTTTTGAACACCGTATGACACTCCAAGAGGCAGTGGGTAGTATAAGATCTTTGAGACGCTCTAGTTACAAATATGACAGGTCAAGAGCTCATAGTCCCCGGACTCCGAGATCGCGAGGATATAATTCCAAATACCCTCGACGTTCAGCAGCAAGAAGAGATAATAGAATGGAAGAACATCGAACCGCGAGGGGTCATGAATATCAATGATGGTCTTTCTCAGACCAAAAATGGCAGGCCCGGGACAGAAAAGATAAAGAGTTTACCAAACTCATAGTTTGCGACTATCATGAAGATACTGGACACACTATAGAACAGTGTTACCAATTAAGCAATCACATTCAATCCAAAATCAGAAAAGGCCATTTCGTCCATTATATCGAAGGACAAGGCCAAACTCATTAGAGACAAGATGACAGAATAGTCGACATAATTTTTGGGGGTTACGCCGCCGGAGGCGTGTCAAACAACTCTCGTAAGTCGTACGCTCGAGAAGTGTGTAATGTTAATCCTAAGTGTCCCAAAAGATACAAGCCTTTTCCATCTCTCGTCATATCCTTCTGGATTAGAGCTATGCCCCAAATATCATACGAGGCCATCAAGATGCGCTGGTTATCACCGCCAAAATCAACACTAACATAGTAAAAAAGATCCTTGTCGATAACGGTAGTTCTGTCGACATCCTCTATCATCATGCTTTACCGTGAATGGATACAGGAGATAGAAAGCTAGAAAATACCCATTCACCTCTTTATGGCTTCACATGTAATGAGGTGAAAGTGGTCGAGATAATTGACCTGTCGGTGCTTTTCGGCACGATGCCTTGTCAAGTATGGAAGATAGCTAAGTTCCACGTAATAAGTGCAACCTCAAGTCACAATGCTATACTAGGGAGAATGACAATCTCGGCATTATAAGCCATTACATCGATCCCTCACTTAAAAATGAAATTCCCGACTGAGTTTGGAGTGGGAGAGATGTGTGGCGACCAAGCTGTGTCAAGACAATGCTACTTCACTACTGTTGTGCATAAGAAGCAAGATAATGACACTCAATCTGTCAATGAAGTCGTTCAGATAGATGCCGGTAGCATTTTCGACATTACAAGGGATCCCTCGTTCTCACCTGTCGGTGAAACGATCGAGATTGCGATTGATGAAAATTCCCCCAGCAAATCGGTTAAAATTGGAAAAGATTTAAATCCTCAAATAAAAGATGAATTAACGAGGTTGCTTCGGGAGTTCTCGGACATATTTGCATGGTCACCATCCGACATGTCTGGAATTCCAACTGATGTTGCAAGACACTCTCTACATGTCGACCGTCAAAAGAATCCTGTCATACAAAAGAGGCGGACTTTCTTAGATAAAAAATGTCGAGCTATCGACGAAGAGCTTGATCGACTTTTAGTGGCACGATTTATCGAACCGGTGAAATTTCCTACATGAATTGCTAATGCTATCCTGGTTAAGAAAAGTAATGGAAAATGGAGAATGTGTGTTGATTACTCCGACCTCAATAGAGCATGCCCTAAGGATTATTATCCTTTGCCAAATATAGATCAACTTATAAACGCAATGGCGGGTCATGAAATGCTATCTTTCATGGACGCTTTCTCAGGCTATAATAAAATCAGGATGGATGATCAAGATTGGGAAATAAACGACGTTTATCACACATCGAGATGTCTTCGAATATCGAAACATGCTTTTTGGGTTGATCAATGTCGGTGCGACATTTCAGCATATGATGGATGAAATATTTAAAAATCAGTTGGGTCGAAACCCCGAGGTGTATGTCGACGATATGATAACAAAGTCAAATTTTTAAGCGGTCATACCCTAGACCTTCGAGAAACCTTTGAGAATGTTCATCGTAATAATGTGATTAAATCCGTTAAAATGTTCTTTTGATCTAACATCTGGAAAATTGTTGGGATTTCTTTTCTCCCAACAAGGGATTGAGGCTGACCCCTCCCAAATAATAGCTATATTTGAAATGAAGGAGCCTTCGACCATTAAAGAGGTGCAACGCCTCACTAGATGGATAGCGGCCCTTCGTCGTTTCATACCACAAGCCTCTAAAAATGTTGTCCATTTTTTAAGGTTATCAAAGAGGCTTCAAAGAATAAGAAGTTGATGTGGGATGATCAATGTAAAGAAAGCTTTGAAGTATTGAAAAATTTCCTGACAAGCCCACCAATTTTAGCAAGAGCATTGTCTCGTGAAGCTTTGGAAGTGTACATCTCAGCCTCTGATGGGTCGGTAGCCTCCGTTCTAGTCAAAGATGTCGAGGGATGTGAAGCCCTAGTTTACTATGTTAGCCATACTCTGAAAGATGCAGAAACTCGCTACCCACATGTGGAGAAACTAGTTTATGCTCTCGCCATAACAAGCAGGAAGCTCCGTCACTACTTTTAAAGGCGTCCTATTAAAGTCATGACTAATCAACCCCTGAAGCGCATCTTGCACAGAGCAGATATGACAGGGCGTCTCGCTGCTTGGATGGTCGAACTTAGCCAGTTTCACATCGAGTACCTATCCCATAGTGCAATGAAATCCCAAATCCTATCAGTCTTTGTTGTAGAATGCAATTTTGACACATCTACAACTGAAGAAACGATGTTCCCACAGATGCCTATACTCTTTATGTCGACGGATCTTCAACAACATAATCAGGGGGTACAGGTGTGATCTTGATCAGTCCAGAGGGCTTCAAAATACAACAAACTTTGAAATTCTCATTCCCGATAACAAACGATGTAGCTGAATAGGAAGCATTGTTAGCAGGAATACGCCTAGCGATTGAGCTAGAAGTGAAAGTTTTAGAAATATTTGGTGATTCCCAGCTTGTCACCAAACAACTACAAGGCGAGTTTAAGGCACATGATGTTCGAATGTCGACATATTTGAATCTAGCCATGTCTCTGCTGGGGAAAGTTTCGTCATGGACAATCAAGAACATTTGCAGGGAAGACAACCAATGGGCTGACGCCTTGTCTAAATTAGCATCATCCGTCGCTTGCAACATCAGAGGCAATTTATGTCGAAGAAAGAAATGCTTCCTCTATTGATATGGATACTCCATACGTCGACATGCTGAAGGTTAATGAAATCTCCTCTGTTACAGATTGGCGTCAACCTATTTTGAAGTACATCTTGCAGAATAAATTGCCACAAGATAAGGGTGAAGCCAGAGCCATTTCATACAAGGCAAATAACTATTATGTGCTAGAAAACAAATTATATCGACGAGGGCTCGTGGAGCCACTACTCCGATGCTTGGGACCAGAAGAGTCTCACACCTCGATAATCAAAGTCCATACAGGAATTTGCGGGGATCATTTGGGTGGAAAGAATTTAGCCCTTAAAATAATGAGGCAGGGTTTATTTTGGCCCATAATGCGAAGTGACTGTGAGGATTTCTTGCGAAAATGTAAATCATGTCAGATATATGGAGCGGTATCTCATCAGCCCTCGGTGGAAATGATCCAGATTGTCAACCCATGTCTCTTCTACCAATGGGGTATAGACATCGTGGGTCCCTTCCCGAAGTCCAAAAACCAGGCACAAAACATCTTAGTGGCTGTTGACTACGTAACAAAAATGGATTGAGGCAAGACCATTAGCCAAAATCCGAGAGAAGGAGATGATCGAGTTTCTAATGGAGTTCATTATATTCAGGTTTGGGGTCTCAAGAATTGTGGTAACTGACAATGAAACTCAATTTGAAGGAGAAAAGTTCACCAAAACACTTTGACAACTTAAGATTAAAACACATCAAATCCTCGGTGGCATAACCCCAGGCTAACAGACAAGTTGAAGTGTCTAACGCATAATCTAACAAGGATTTAAGAAATCTATGAGTTGCCGAATATGCCCTGGTCTTAAAGAACGACCCCTAGAAGTGCGACGGACATATCCCCTTTTAAGATGGCTTTTGGCTTGGAAGCAATTTTACCCGTCAAAGTGTTTCTTAACTCATCAAGGGTCGAGTATTTTGATGTTGAAGCCTCACGAGAAGGATTCCAACTTCATAATGTTCTTATGGAAGAAGTTAGGGACGAGCCATCGAAGAGAGTACTCCAACAGCAAGTGCGTACAACAGCTTATTTCAACAAGAAAGTAAAGGTTAAATAGTTTTTGGTTGGGGATCTAGTCCTTCGAGAGTCGGCGGCTTCACAACCCACCATCACGAGAAAGTTCAAAACCCCATGGGAAGGATCTTAATAAGTAACAGGGCTCGTCGTGCTAGGAACCTACCGACTGTCTATGCTCGATGGTACACCCATAAAAAATGCTTGGAATGCTATTCACTTGAATAAGTATTATCAGTAGTTAAGTTATTTGAATTGTGAGAATGAAAAATGTCAACTTTCAGACTATAAAAATTAGTCTTAACAAAAAGGGGTTGATATGAGATCCCCGTTAATAGCATGTTGTTTCTCTTTACAAGATCAAGCCAGGTTTATGGTGTTACAAGATAGAGATGGTTTGCATTTCAACGTCCATGACTCCATTCTTAACCTTTAGGAGGAATCTGCCATAGAGAAGCAGACTTATTGACCTTTGCAAACCAAGCAACCACTTTCAACAAGGAATGTTACTTCTAAAAATCTTCAACAGATCTACGTTGCTTTGAATTGGCTAGATCGCCTAGTGGATTGGTTTCTGCTGATTGGAAGGCAGAACCGAGGACTACTATGATTTGAATATATGCACAAAACTTTAGGTTCTTTAAGTTAGAAAATTTAGATCCTTACTTGGGCCTCACCTGTTAAGTGAAAATATAAGAGCCTCTCCTTTTTTCTTCTTATTTTCTGATCACTATTAATTACTGCTCCACTGTTTGGCCCTTTATGTTGAGTTTTCATAAAAGCCTGCATCAATTCCTATACCTTGTGATTCAGTTTGACAAACTTTATGTGTTTTGTTTACTGGATTAGATGTCAAGCTTTTCTTGTTATGATTTTATGGCTCTTCCATGTTGAAAGGCTTTGGCACTAAATATTATGGGTATTTTTGAACATTTTTGAAATGCAGAATCTTATCAAGGGACGACCAATCAAAAGTAATTCTATTATTCGTTCTCCCTCTATCTGTGATAAAACCTTTTCATTTAGGGGATACCAACTGACTGAGGAGTAACAACTGTCTGATTGATTTGGTAAAAAATGAGATTCGTCCTTATTCCCTGGCTTGATTTTTGTGGCCGAAGTTTTTGCCTAGTGATTTCATCTGTAACTGTTTAATTTTTTATAGTTTTCTTCTATGGGGTAGGCAACATACTTGTTTACTTCAGTTTACATCATCATCTTGCATATTTAGCCTAACTAGGATGTTTGCATTATGCTATTGTTGATTTAATCTTGATGTGGCTCGTTTTTGTCATTTTTCTCCTTAAAAAGAACTCATTTTTAGTTTCCATTTTGCCATTGGCAGGGGATGGTTATATTCTATAGGTGTTTGAAGATGAACATAAAGTGTGGGGTGCAACAATCAAAATAAAAGGGGATTATATATGGCCCTTACGACTACTTCGAGCAGTAGCCTACACGTACTGATATGATTTGCACCCGTGACTCCAGTTTTAAATCTTATAGTGTGTTCAATACTGATATATGTATAATTATACTGCAGAGAAAAATCTAGAGAATCTGGATACAAAGATGATTACAATATCTCCAATCCACATTACTCGGTAATTATCATAACAATTTGAATTGAATGTTGTTTTGGCCATATGATACTTGATAGTAAATTGTTGATTAAAGTATCTCATATCAGTAATTGTTATCACAAATTAATAGTAATGTTATTTGCCATTGTATGGTTCCTTCTCACGTAATTTACCCTGTTACTTGTGGCACACTGGCATATCATATGCAGCAGCAGGACCGTGATAAGCTGTAGAACTTGGGACTATATCAATGAGATCTAGCAACTTCGGGACATCAATTACTCATTGTTACCCTTTCTTGAGGATCAACAAGACTTTGGTGCCTGTTCGGAGGGGGGGGTGTTCGACTGGAGTTTGAAATTTTTTTAACTTACATGACGTGCTATGCCTTGAAACAGTTTGGACTTCTCACATCCCAGGATTTTCAAGATTTTCAATGGGTCAAGATTTGGAACAGAAAACTCTGTGTGATATCTACTTCATTATTTGTAATTTTTTTTCTAACTCTGTATTGGCTAGAGTCCATACTAATTACTAACTTATTCATTTTTGTTGTAGCACCTGTGATCGACATAGAGAAACATTGTAACATCACAGTAAGGGCTCGGATATCACGTGTCCCGTCCATGCAAAGTAGTACGTCCTTTTCCATGGAGCGTAAACTCTCAATGTTATTTACTTTTTCAGTTTCAGAAATTATAATATAAATAATGCAAAGTATTATGTCTTCCATTGCACTGTGCCCCAATGGTAAGTTATATTTAGGATCCTAAAAATTTTGCAATTTATAAAAAAAATCTTTTTAATGGCACAATTGCTCAAAATTTGTGTGAAAATAATTTCCGGCTGGGTGTAGTGGCCTAAAGTGTTATTCATTTTATCATGTGCTTTTACTTTGTTTAGATGAAGCTGCAATGGTAAGATTTTTGATGGATGACAATGGAGATTGTCTGCCGCCCATGCAATTGAATGCAACTTCTGTAAACACTGAGATGTTTTTTGACAAAGCATTTAATTATAACCTGATGGTCACTTTTGTATCCTTCTCTAACATTACTTGATCAAACATTATGTATTGATAGATTGAGAATGGTTGATTCTCCTTAACCGTCTGCCATATATTAGATCTCTATCCTTCAAGTTCTCCTGTTAATTCAGCAAAGGAAACATAGCAACACGCAATCTGTAAGGGTTCCATCTCGATCCTATATGTTGCTTCTGTAGGATTCTCAATTTGTGCCAGTGATCAGCTACTGCAGTTTTGTTGTTTTAAGACACTTGTACCGTTCTTATTTTATGGATATCTGCAGTTTTTTTATATACTAGCTGACGGATATTCCATCCTACTGTCAGGGAGCTGTCAAAGTTTCAAGTTTCACAATTGGACAACAGGCTGTCATGGATGCATACCTTTGTCTTTTACATTTGACTGCAGGAATCACAGTTGGTAATTAGAATAAAACTTATTCTCTGTCTTTGGCATTGACCAAATTTTATTACTTTAAAAAACTATTTCTCACTACTTGTGTTCTCCATAATCATCACTTCTTCATGTATGCAGAACAATTGTATAACGCATTTTCCACTGCCGCATTCTTCAAGTTTGTTATCTTCTCTTTTTGTGAGTTGAGATTTTTTCTCCATATATGGAAGGCAAATAGGCCTACAAATTACATACAGAGTGTGGAAGCGAGGCGTGAACTTTCAGTTCTTTATATTTATTTCTGTGAGTAAAACTTTTGCTTAGCTGTTTGTAATGAATTTTTGTCCTGTATGCATACCTTTGAAATTCATAACTTGAGATTCACATTGAACATTTATCACTATGAATGCAGTTATACCTGAATCTCGGGCCACTCTGTATAGGAAGATACCTTTTTTTAATTTTAAATTTTAAATTGCTTCCCCAATTTAACATGTATCTTTGTTACTTGGATTACCTATTCTGACAATCCTACATGAAATGCTAAGATTATGATCATTTTATTGCATGAGCTTGTGCAACGTTGTGCTGTTATAGTGTTTGGCAGTATATGTAAGGTTCATTCTAGTAACAGAAGATAATAGTATACCAGAAAACATAATCATGAATCTTTTGAGAGGATATATACAGTTGCCAGTTCTGCTCCAGAACAGTTGCAATCCTAAGCTATCCTCTTCTTCTGCATTTGAAAGAAAAGCATTTGTGTACTTGTAAAATAAGATATCTGATAAAAATATTTGATGGCGTATAACTTTTTTGTGGAATAAATGTTTCAACTTATTAGCATTAGTATCAATTATATTAACCTAAAAGTTATGGATATTTATTCTTAGTAGGGAAGTAGTGCTACTTCACACTCACACATCTTTATGGTTTACGTTTTCAGGTGGTATCCTTCTGGGAGGTATTCTGATCACGTACGAGTTCCCTAAATTCCTTCCAGTTATTACTCTGGTTGTGCACTCCTACTGGATACCTCAGAGTGCCACAAATGTTTTTCGTGACCCAAGAAAGCCACTACAGCCTAGTTACATTATTGGAATGAGTGTAACTCGGCTTGTAATTCCTTTATATATCTTTGGATGTCCCCGCAACTTCATGCACATTAAGCCTGACAGGAGTTGGTGCATCTATTTGGTGGGTTTTGCTGGGTTGCAAGCAAACATTCTTCTTCTGCAGCACTATCTTGGATGTCGATTCTTCATTTTTTTGGCAGGTTTGATGTAACTTTTCACCATATATTCGTGCAACCGTTTTCTATTTTGTTAATTAGTTTATGTAACTCTTCCCTGTTATTATATATAAAATCAAGGTAGAGAATGCCTAGTCCCTGCATATTGTTGTAAAGAAAGTGCCAACCAATATTCTAACTTAATTTAGTTGCTGAATATTCTAATCCCTGTATATTGCTGGTTCACTTGATCATTATAAATAGTAGTTTCTAGGAAAGATCAGTTGCTTTATTCTTGTGTCTTGTCTGTATAATGCTTTTTTCATTGCTGCTTGCAACTTTTGTCTTCTGTAAACCATGGCTTCGTAATTTTTTCCTCAAATTATGAAAATCATATCCTAACTTTGATCTTTTTCTTTCATAGATCCTCATGCAGATGTTTCCAATAAAATATAATTACCATAAAAGGTTGGATCAGGATATAAACCGGGCCAGTGACCGCGTCATCTGCATGACTGCCATTGATTTCACTCAACATCCAGATTTTTGCATGGTACTTTTGGACAGCTTTCAGCTTGAAGTTTAAGGCTATGTAAAACTAATTAAAAATGTTTAAGGGTAAAAGGTAGCTAGCCACTCCCTGTGTAACTAACGTTGTCCGAACCTATATGTGCTGGTGACGCCATGTGAACATGTCTTCCATTCACATTGCTTACTTAAGTGGATGGATATAAAGATGGATTGCCCAACCTACAGGCGGCGGCTTCCACCAGTGTAGCTACAGGGACGGAACCGGGAGGGGGACCATCAAAACTATCTAATATATATATATATATATATATATATAATTGGAACATTGAGGGGACCATGGCGACCCATGCCCCCCGCCAAAATCCATCCCAATAGAGACAACAATCAACCCGGGAACCGTAAAGGATGCTGACTACACTACAACATTTTTGCAATCATACAACTATTTTTTTCGTTGTCTGAAAGGTAGTTTTTCCGTTGTGTATCCAACACTCGTATGATCGAAGGTTGGACAACAGTCGTTAATACAGTTGTAATAAGGGAGATTCAACAACAATGTTTAACACTGGTTACAATCTGGATGACACAACGGTTGTTTTAGAAAAACTATTGTTGGAACATTTTTAACATGACAGTTTTCTTAGTAATAAACAACAGTTTATTTACGTCAAGAGAAAGTTCTAAATTTTCTTTCCAATTTTAAATATCTTTTTCAAACAACAGTTATTTTATACATCTATTATTTATATAAAAGAACAACAACAATTATTTTCAGAGGTAGTAATATAAGTATCTTTTAGACAACAATTTTAGGGTGGTGTTATAATGCAAAAGAGATAACGGGTTACTTTTCGGGAACCATTGAAGAAACATTTGTAACACGACAGTTTACTAAGTAATAGACAACAGGGAGTCAATGGCAAGAAATAGTTCAAAACTAATTCCTTATTATTCAAGCAATGGTTGTTTAAAGTAACAATTGTGTAAAACCTTTTAAACCAATTCTTTTTATATTGTGTTCTAAGTCATGTCTTCATAGTTCAAACAACAGTTAATAACTAACTGGTGTTATTGAATTGTTGTTTAGACAATGACTTATATTTTGACAAAATTATGTACTTGAGGTAACCGTTGTCCGAAAATGATATAATGCTTACTTTTGATTTAAAAAAACCATTATCTTATTAGGTATATACATTTTGCATATTAATTTCATATTTAATTAAAACTAGTTGCATAAAAAACCACAAAAAATAGGCCCTGCCAAAATAAAAATACCATAATCCAAACAAAATCATACCATAATCTAGGCCCCCGCCCAAAACAAAACCAATTCACTACCATACCATAATCCATACCATACCATAATCCATCCGTTCAACAATCCAAAACAACCAGATCTACCTACCAAACTATCAGCAATCCACCGAACACAAAATACATTATCGCAAGTCTACTTATCACCAACTACATACATAAAACATCCACTTTACGATAAGTTCAAACGAGTCTACTTTTCAACATTTGATAAGTTCAAACGAGTCTACTTGTCAACATACGATAAGTTCAAACGAGTCTACTTATCACCAACTACATACATAAAACATCCAGTTTACGATAAGTTCAAAAGAAAAGAAAGGCGAGGACCTAGCTTGCACAATGTTTCATAAAATATTTTGCAAACTCAACCCATCTCGTTGATGTCATCCTCAGTGTAAACCAGGTTTGATCTACGCAACCACTGAAAAATCATCCAAAATTTGTATAAGTAACATGTTCTGCCCTTATAAGAGTAAATACAAAGTGGATGAAAAGGCCCACAGATAGTCAATTGTCACCTTATTAGCAAAGTCCAGCTCCTTATCATGAATGATTTCCATCATATATCGCATCACAAACAGGCCACAATCCTTGTTCCCGGTCTGCACTGGAACTCCCTAAAATATTCAAACAAAATTCATTTAAAATATCCAGTCTCCTTTAATAACATAATTAATATATGATCACAAAAATAAATAAATACCGCCATGTTCTCCCACAATACTTTCTTCTTCAGAACCTTTCTCAAATCCTCCTTGTACATTTTAATGGCACTGCAACCAAAACGAGATATATCAAAACATAAAATAACCACTACAAAATATGGTCGGACAAGATTTATAAGTCAAGACTTAATAATCAAATTTTATAACGTGAACTCTTACTTGTCGACAACTTCCACCCATTCTCCATTTGCAATTCGGCGTTTAAGAGGGTCCATATAGTAGACTACCTCTGCGTCTAGATTGACAACTGTCAAGGTCCAGTGGTTGCTACGAAAAATAAATAGAGGTGCTTGTTAAATAGTAAAGCCTAAATTTGATGCTTTTTTCTCAACCAAACAACTAAAATATCATCAAAAAAATTACATTTCTATTGAATTAAAATCAACCTAAAATTATTTAAACTCACTATTTGTGAAAAATAATCCAAAATGTGATACTAGTAGAGTGTAATTTACTGTAAATAACATGATCAGGTATAACTCAAAAATTGAAGGCTCGTACTCATAAAATTTAAATTCCGGTAAATAAATCAACTTTAAAACTGAACCTATACAATTATCATCAAATTTGAAGTTCAAATATTATGAGGTTGAACTATACAATTTCCCCCGTCCTTAGAAACAAACCTAACATCTAGTAACAAAATCAATTAAATACTGTAAGGCATGTGATTACTTTTATATTAACTTTAAAACTGTCAAGGTATTTGATTACGTTTATACTGAACCAATGCAATTAATTATAAATTCAACAACAAATATAATCGAGTTTAACTATACAATTGAATCCATTCCTTAAAAATAAAAGCTAATTCTTAAAAAAAATTAATAAAAAAATGGCAAGGCTTAACAGCTTAATAGCTTGGGATAGTAAAAATACTTACATATCATTGTACGGCAGGAGAAATGTTTGCCCTTTCCTAGAATCTTTAAATCTTGTACACAATTCACGCGACCTCTACACTGCACTGCCACATCCAATGGCACCGATTGTGCCCGGATCTACAAAGCTAATCATGTTGACCATCTTATGCTTCTTCACATATTCATTCAAGAAGCTACAAATTAAATTAAGAAGTCCTTAGTAAAGATTGTCATATTTATCCAAGGCTATACTACTTCGAAAAAAAAACTTTGAATGAAAAGCTTACTGAATAAAAAAGGCAAAATGACAGAGCCGGCCATTTCACCACCAGAGCACACTGCATGTATTTCAGATAAGAACATGATTTGCTTCTTGTAAAGCCAAATGCTTCTTTGCTTAGCTCAAAAGAAATTGTTCGGCCACCACTCAAGGCTTCCTTTGCCCATGTCCACAAACGTTTCATTGCAGAAGGATAATTGAACCAATTGAACAACAAGCTCTGGTTCAACATCTTCAATTACTTTATACATCTTCTTCATTTTCTTAGCATGGGCTTTCTTGGTTTTTCTAAAACAATTGCAAATAAAAATAATTAAAAAAACAGACTAAACAAACACATAGTACATATATTAACCATACTAAAAAAGCATTCTGACCTTGGTGGCCAAAAACATGAGAAGGTACTGCTATTATTTCCTACAATTATCATGTTTCTCGGCCATGCAATAAAAGTTCCCATGGCTTCTTGAACAGTCAAAATTTCATCCCCAATAGGGAAGGGAATCTTAGCATCTCCTTGAATGACTTTAGTGATAGGACACCCTTGCATTCTTTTCTCCAAGACTTACTTCATGGATAGTCTTCTCATGTGCCTTCGGGAACGCGGTACTTCATCAATTGTTGCACAAACAACAATGTTGCTCAACGATCCAACAGCCAATCGGCATACAGAACTACCCGAAGAATCCACTTTCATTTCCTCAACAGCCCCTTCCACTATCATCCTCACCCAGCCACCTTTTTATTATCCTCAAGCTCCACCGCTAAATCCATAAACAAATTATCTATCAATGTCACATTTTTTATGAACACCTACATCCACATCCACATCCACATCAACCCCCACCCTTAGAGGACAGCTTGCCTGCTGGGAATTTGGTTTCGGACTACCATCATGTTGTACACCATTTTTCGATTAATGTGCATTGTATTTTTCAAATTTAGCAGCCCAAAATGCATCTCTCTCTTTAATAATTTTGGAGTCTCCTCTGCCATGTACTTTTGAATTGCCTCACGTACCCTTTCTTCCACTGTCCCGCTTTTTTTTTCCCTCGGAAGATCAAAATAAACCGACTGCTTCACATGAATTCCCTGACCACGTACTTGCCTCCGTGCTCAGGCTTACCGAGCGCCATTGTTAACACATCATTAGTATCTTCAACTTTAAGCTTTCCTTCCTTAACCTCCTCCTTCATCTTTTTCTACAAAAATTTACTAACATTTGTTTACCATAAGCACATACATCCTTTAAGCACATTCATCCTTTAATTTAATATTACACAACTAACACCAATTTGTTTTTTACTAGTTATAAGCACATTCATGCAGGACAGAGCAAAATCTATGCTCTTCTATTGTATTCCCAAAAGCCTTCTATCCACGGGCTTAGGTGTTACTTACGTTTTACGATAAAGATTACGAAAAGAGGATTACCTTGTTAATGGTAGATTCCACGCTCTTCTATTGTATTCCCAAATTCCCTTGAGCGAAGTGTGACCTCCGTCTTCTCAAGTTATCCTCTCTTCTTGCTCCTTGGTGGCTACAATATGTTTTCACACAATCCCACGCACGAAGAGAATAAGAATATATAGGCTACAATAGGGACCATGGATAATTAGGTGGGGCCTTCTAATTACATCTTGAGCCTCTAGCCCAATGTAATTAAATATTAATTCAATCCACTAAAGAATTAATATTTGCACTACCTTTTCTAATACCGTAATTTAATTAATTCGGTTCCAATATTATTTGCTTATTAAATTCCCCATGTTTAAAATATCATGTACATTAATTAAATAAATTACTGATAATTTATTTAATTAATATCTTTTATCCTTGATCATCCACTCAACCTTTATTTAATTATGCCAGAATAAATTCCACCTGTAGGGTTTCACATAATTAAATCTTTTTGAGCTTTCAAGGGGACATCATTAACCCGAATATTATCAGGACATGGATTCCTTCAATAAATAATATCCACCATGTATATAATTCCATCACCCAAAATATAATGATATAATTCAAAAGAATTATTTCATATATAAATCAAAGCATGTAAATAATATACACGTGTCAATTACTATTTCCGGATTAAGAACCTAAGAATTAATAATAACATAGAATCTTAGTTCTCCTTCTTAATCAGTATTAAGGGAACAATTCTAAATTTGATCTTGTTCAATATACACAAAGTATACAAGTATTATTTATTAGTCAATATAAACTAATCTAAATATACTACAACCATACCAGTGGATTGTCCAACACCACTTGTGATGTGAATTATATATATAACCGTATTTAACAATCTAATATTCTGTATCTCATTTGATACTAGATTGTTCATAATATATAATATTAGACAACATGTAAACATTCAAATGATTCTCAAATAAACTGGCCAGAAATAAATGTACATACTTCAAATAAATATTTTCAGTATACACTAACAGGCACAACCAAGAACACATCTTAAAATATCAAAATTGTATAATTATCATAAAGTTTAGAGCTTCAAAATAGCCATCTAATAATAATAATAATAATCTTGCCAACCATATTCATAATAAAATTTAAAAGGTTCATGAGAAGATCATTAGAAAACAATACAGAGTGTAGAGAATGAAGATTATCCCTATGTTGTTATCGGTGAAATCTCCAAGCATAATGTCCTCCTTCTTCTCTTCTTGGATTCTCATCTTGATGGCTATGAATACCTATATTCAATCTTTAATAATAATCATTTAATATAAAGTCTTTTTTTTATTATTTCTTGGAATTAACACATATTTACCAAACCGAAAAGGTTTCTCAAAGTCAAATTCGTAGTTGGCTTTTTTCATCTGATCCTGGAATGTTCAAAGTGAAATTTGATATATGTGCATGTCTATAATGAAAGAGAATCATTATTTCACATGGGCAGTTGAATCTCTCAAATATGATAAGTAGAACTCAAGATACGACCCAAACAATATGTCTTGCGCGTATAACCCAATAAATCCGAATTTTCTTCTATTTTAGCTTCAATCCTTTTCAATTTAGAATTTCTTGCTTTATACAATAAAAAATTAAAATTTAATTAACAAAAAATCCAATTAAATGCAAAATATAAATAATATGGAAATAAAAATCATCTAGAGTATACACAAATATATCCTATCAAATATCTGACACACGCTTAGCATTTTGCACGTCCTCTGGCAAAGAAGAAAAATAAAATTATTTTTAACTAACTAACTCCACTTTCGTAAGTGACACAATTGTATTGAGCATATGCAACAAGTCGTTAACCCATAGGCAGCCTTAGTAGGACAAGCTGAGTCTCGTGAGGGTTTATAGAAGATAAACCCATAAAGTATATCTAACTCATGAAATAATAATGCATATGATACAATCGTCCTCAAGAAATGGAGGACTAAAACTATGTAGATGAATGATACTAAATGATTACAAAGGATCTCAAACATAATCGTATACACCAAGTGAGCAATAACCTCCAGAATATGCAACAAGTTAAACACATCCAGCTCACACTAAAATATTACCACATATAGTAAACACAAGTGCGGAGTGTGCGGAGTGTGCGAGTGTTCTTATATTCACAAAATGCTCTCTACTAAACTAAGAGCAAAGAAACACAAGTTTTAACATGACAAGCAACGTGAGTTAATAGCTCCCAAGTTGATCACTAGAATAGATCTTAAGCACTTTGTTACTTAGAACCAATCATCGTTCAAGTTTAACCATGAATTTTTATGTTTTATTTTATTGCTACAATACTATAAATATATACACACATGATTTTTTAAAATGCTTGGTCTAAGGTCAGGAAACTCCTTAGGGTAAGTGAGTAATGACCACCATAAGACTTCACAAGCTAAGTTTAAGATCGGGTGGCTTCTCATGGTAAGTGAGTTACGACCACTCTCAGACTTTGCCAATCAAATTATACACGTATATGTATATAAGTGGTTTATTTTAACTGTGCAATGGTCGAGATCCCTTAAGATTTATGCTCTAATACCCATGTAGCGAGTGTTGGGTCAGCAATCCCAAACCATAAAAGGCTCTAGGTTAAAGGCACAAAGTCCCCTCAGACTTAAATACTCGAGTATTAATGAGCCCAACCTAGTCAATTATACCACTTTTTTGACGCGCACTTTATTGATTCTATGTTTTTTAAAGACATTTACATCCCACAACTTCCCCCAAAGTTAAGCATTTATGTGCTAAGCTAAAACATGAATAGTCAAAATCCTAATTATCAACAAACGGCTACCCCTCAAGAGATAAGGATATCTAAGTCTCAGTTCAAGAGCGTAAAAAGATTGTATAGGAAAATAAATTCCGCTCTAGTGCACTATCTAGTGTAATATAAAGTGGTCATAGCAAGACTTAATTACACACAAACTACACATAAAATTATCATAGGCCACTGACTTGAACTACTACTAATCTGAGATCATGCTATGTTACGCAATGCTATACAACTAATATATTATACAACTATATGATTTGATACAATGTATATGAATTAATTAATAAATATGCAACAATTTAGTCGAACATGGCATGTTTTAACTATTTTACAAGATTACAATTTTTTATTTTTTATTTTTAAATTTATTAATATTAAGGACACATCCCCACACTTGAATGGTTCATTATCCCCAATGAATATGATATCTAATTATAATTAGAAAAAAATAATATTATACAAAAGACAGTTAAGAATACTCCCCTTGCATTTGCATGAGGTGCATCCTTAAAAAAGAGAAAAAAAAATTGCCCCCTCCATTGAACCAAACTTGAGGCTCAATTTCCTTAGATAATAATTAAGATCATATTATTGAACAAATATGAATCAGCTCATCTGGTTGTTTAGTCAACTTGAAAATGTTTGATCTCTACAAGATCAGGAGTTGGAGCTCATGCAACAGCAGTACAATTATTTTTTTACACAGCAAATATGAAGGAACGAATAAATGTCCTGGTAAGTAATTGGGCCCATAAGAAATAGAGCGGGATAGTCATGAATTTTTTTTTACACGGCAAACATTAAGGAACAGGTAAATGGGCTGGTAAGCAATTGGGCCCGTAATAAACAAAGCGCTACAGTCCTGAAACCTAAGTGTGCGTGAAGACAATAATGTGAAGCTTGTATGACCATGCTTAATATTGGCATGCTCATGCTAAAATGGAAAAATATGGCAGACGCTTCTTGTAAGGTTGCGTGAGCATGGAGTTAATTGGTGTGATTGATCATGCCAAATAGACAAAACCTAATAGTAGATATACGTGACAAGAGTGTGGATGACTGCATAGGCAAGCAATAGGGCGGCAGCATGAGCATGCAATGTAATCACATGGACATGCTAAAGGGAATAAACTCACCATGTGTTGACAAGGAAGTTGTGCGATCAAGCTTAAAGTCTTCTAGATTAGGCCCCTTCCAAAAGTAAAAATTTCCCCAAAAATCAAGTACATAAATATATATGATGTGTCTCCGAATAAGCGCCTTCATTTATTATCTTTGGCTAGATATATATACTATCCACTTTCAAGGTGGCTACTTCCATGATATATGATCCATCTGTTAGAAAAATTGGATTTTTAGATCATAGTTTTATTATGTTCTTGATAATAACCCTAAAATCTAATGATTGGAAGTTGTTCCATGATATGTGGGCTTAACCTTTCATGTATGGTTTTAAGAATTTTTCTTAATGAAATCCATAGAGAAATAGAGTTGAAACTAGTAGCTTGTAAAAGCTTGAAATGGAGAATGTGTCATTTGTCCCACATTGAAAATAAATAAAGTGAGGATTATATTTATTTGTGATTTAATTTTTTAATTAGAATTAATTTATCAGTCGGGCTGGGTTATTGTCTCTGTTGGGCTTGGTCACTTTGTAAGTGGGCTGAGTCAGATTCAATGAATCTGAACATGTAACTGATAAATAAAGATTCATAATTAAAAACATTAAAACTGATTTAATGTGTGGATTAAATACAAAAGCTGTTACATTTTATTTAAATTCAAAATCAGCAGTTTTGATTTATGTATTAAATGAGCAGTTTTGATTTCTGATATTAAGTATATTAAAGTCTATTAATGTCAAGGTTGTAAGTTACACTTAGCTTCTATAAATAGAGGCCTAAGTTGTTGATGAAATACACCACACAACATTCTCTTCTCTTCTCCCTCTCTGCATTTCTCTCCCAAAAATACAAGTTCGAAGTGCTGTTATTTTTCCAGCGACTGAGGTGCTAGTCGAGGTGGAGGTTTTGTTGCTGCTGTTAACATAAACTCCGAGCTGTTTTATCCTGGTGGAGATATTGCACGCATCCCAAATACAGTAGGTAGGGGCAATATTCTCTTCAAGAATAGCCAGGGCTTCAAGCAAGGCCTGGTGACTCAGCTGTGATCGTATTTTCTTGGCATTTTGTATCTGTGTACTATTATTTTCAGACACATTTGAAAGCTATGGTTTCGGGTACATCTTTATTTTTCTCTTTGTTATTTTAGTTACTAATTTTGTTTACATGCATGCTTTGTTTTGTTAACTGTGGTCTTGGCCTGGACTTGCTAAATTTTATATATACTTGCCTCTATGTTGCAATATTTGTTAGTGAAATTTACAACATTCTTAAAGAGAATATTAGTTATTTAGAATTTAGCATAATGGTTAACGAAAGTGAGGTTATCGTTGGTGGTGGTAGCGATTCGGGTGCAACTGTTGGGGCCATTGATTGGACCACCTATAGTTTCCCAGAAGCTGTTGAACTTACCGGTTTACCGAAGAAATTCAACGGTGGCATTGGTTTTTCTCGCTGGCAGAAAAGGATGAAGTTGTGGCTGACTATAAAGGGTCAGTGGCCGGTTGTGGAATATGAGAAACCAGTAGTGGATCAAAAGAAGGCTGACATAGTTAAGGCTTTTGCAAAGTGGGCTGAGAAGGATGGAGTGGCTAGGGCGGCCATTTTGGCGGCACTAACAAACACTTTGTTTAATGTCTATTCTTCTGATGCCTACTCTGCAAAACTCTTATGGGAGAAGCTGGACTAGACACATAATACTCACTCACAAGGTCTAGAAAAATATTATGTGGCAAGGTTCCTCGAGTTCAAGCTGGTGGAAAATAAGTCCATGACTGAGCAGTGCATGAGTTCGAGATGATAGTGCATGCTTTGAAGGAGTCTGGAATGGACCTCCCAGAGAAGTTCAAGGTGATGAGTGTGATTGAAAAGCTCCCAAAGTCTTGGGAAGAGTTCTCTCTCTCCCTGAAAAGACAGAAAGGAGAGATCACCTGGACCAACCTTATGCTGGACATCTCGGTGCAAGAACAACACAAGTCCAAAAAGGGACATGTGATGCCTACTAAACATGGTACCTTGAAGGTAAACATAGCAACTGTAGGACAGAAGAGGAAGGCTCTTGCTAAGAAAACTAATAGTAATAAACCTAAGAGTGACAAGGACAAGGCCAAGAAACCCAAGGCAAACAAACCATGCACATCTTGTGGGTAGGTTGGGCACTGGAGTAAGGACTGCCCTACGAAGAAAGCGAAGAAAACTGAGGTAGCGCAAGCGAATGTTGTGCTTGGAACAGCAATTGGGCCTGTAGTGAACATGGTTGTTGGTGAAGCTACGGCTTCTGAAATCGACGTTGACCGGTGTTATGGATAAAAAACTAAGGTTATTATTTGCTGTATTTATTACTAAGATTCGGGAGCTCAAGGCCTTTAATAGCTGCTCTCGTGTTTCGTAGCTTAATTCTACCTTTACGAGATGTCTACGTATCTCTGTGAATTAGAGAATCAAGCCAAAAAACATAGTTCTGATCTGTGGGGTGAGGCCCATTATATAGATGTTGGGAGTCCTTGAATTGGACTTGGTATACGAGACTTGGTGGGCAAGTCTCATAATTAGAATGGACTTTGGAGTCCTAGATAGTAGGAAACTGATTCCTTATCCTTTTAGGTCCCCTTGAGGCTAATCTGTAAGGATTTATATCCTTATCGGGACTCTTCTCAATAGCTAATTTTTCCCTTATTAATTAATTACGAAATTAATTAATAATCAGGGTTTTTGGGCCTTCTTTGTTCCATCAGGCCTGATCTGGTCCATCAGGCCTGATCAGCATGTTAACCTTTCTGGTCTGAATGTCATACATCTTCTTATTGGGCCTAGCAGTCCACACCTTGTACAATTAATGCAGTATTTAATTATACTATCATAATTTATTTATCCCTATCATTTGCCCCCCAACTTTTGGGAAACATTGATTAGGTTTCGCAGAAGTTAAGTCTATTCGTTCCCTTACAGGGTTTCGTTTTTACGTAAAGTGTGGAGCGACCTACACATTTACAATGAATTTTCCTTTTATTCAGGAATTATCTTAATTTCCAGGAATTTTTCCCTTATTTCCGGGATTTTTCCCTAATTCTCTGGATTTTTCCCTTAATTTCTGGATTTTTCCCTAATTTTCTGGGATTTTTCCCTAATTTTTTGGGGTTTTCCCTTAATTTCTGGATTTTTCCCTAATTTTCTGGGATTTTTCCCTAATTTTCTGGGTTTTTTCCCTAATTTTCTGGATTTTTCCCTAATTTTCTGGGATTTATCCTTAATTTCTTGATTTTTTAGATTTCCAGCCCTTTTTCGACCAAGATCCTAGTCGAAATTTCGACCTGGATCCTAGTCGAAATAGGGGTCAGCCTTGCCATCCTGGTCGAAGGAATTCGACTAGGATCCACGACCTGGAATTTGACCAGGATCCTAGTCGAACTTTCGACCTGGATCTAGGTCGAAAACTCCCCCACTTTTTTTAGCTCCTGGTCTTGAGCCTATCGACTAGGATTTCGACCAGGATTCTAGTCGACATTTCGACCTGAATCCTGTTCGAAATTTTTTTGATTCTCTTGCTTCCTGTCGAAGGATTTCGACTAGGATCCACGACCTGGAATTCGACCAGGATCCTAGTCGAACTTCGACCTGGATTTTTAATCCACATTCTTGAAAGATGCTTGGTTTATTCGACCTCATTCCTGGTTGAAGTTTCGACCTTAATTCAGTCCCGTTATTCCAGCTATTTTCGGGTGTCTGCTCGAAAGATTTCGGGCAGGTATCACGACCTGGATTTCGACCTGGATTCTGGTCTTTTTTACCCGTTATTTTCGGGTGTCTGCTCGAAAGATTTCGGGCAGGATTCACGACCTGGATTTCGACCTGGATTCTGGTCTTCCACTAGCCTTCTTCATTTGGCTTTAATTTAGGGTATTGTATTTTCCAAATCCTAATTGGATTTGGGCCTGGCCTTCTTTATTGGGCCTTATTAAATTTTACTGAGCCTCTTCTATTGGGCTTTTCCAAATCTTATTGGGCTTTTACAAATCTTAATGGGCCTCTTTTATTGGGCTTTTCCAAATCTTACTGGGCCTTTTTTATTTGGGCTTTTTCAAATCTTTATTGGGCTTAATATTAATCTGAGCTTAGTATACCCTGTTTAGAATCCTCTAGAATCCCTAGGAATATTCTAGAATATTCCTTTTTTCTGGGCTTTTTCCTATGGGCCTTTGTCCTTAATGGGCCGTCCCTTCAACTTCCTTTTCCAATTACATAAAGGACTGAGGAGAGACTACTACTTCTCACCTTCTCATTTCTAAGTTTTCTTCTTTCTCCTCCTGCTAAGATTCTCAGAGCATAACAACAAGTCGGAGCTCAAATCCTTTTTTAGGAGTGCTTTTTCAGGTAAAATTCCTCCCATTACTTTTCGTGTCTATTTTTCCATTGTGTGCCCTTTT
The DNA here is from genome assembly GCF_009905375.1 of Apium graveolens. Classification (NCBI taxonomy): domain Eukaryota; kingdom Viridiplantae; phylum Streptophyta; class Magnoliopsida; order Apiales; family Apiaceae; genus Apium; species Apium graveolens. The sequence goes on along the minus strand of NW_027418264.1, from coordinate 6,767 downwards.
AAGATAGCCTGCTTACGTGCCCCCCTTTTTTCAGATGGCTGACAAAAAAATAACTCGCTTGGCCGAGATGAATGTGGCTAGAAAGTCCAATGAATTTCCTATTCGATCGAGGTACACTTCTTTGATCGACATGATCAACACTCGAGGGGACGAGTACCCGTCTGATGCGCATCTGGACGCGCACGACCATATTAGCGCTTTATGGGATCTCAAGGAGCTGGAAAAGTTGAGCAGCTGCTTCAAAATCAAGGAACCTTTTAAGCTTGTTCTCGGGTCCGGCTGACAGGGCTTGCCAGTGGAAAAAGGACGCATTATGCGTCTATAGGGATACTCTAAGGGTAGGTATCAGACTCCTTTTTCATCCATTCATTCCCTTGTTACTGGCTGATGTGGGCATCAGCCCTTGCCAACTCCCCCCCCCAATTCTTGGAGGCTTATTCTGTGCTAACTGTCACAATGTGCCAAGCACGAGGTCCCTACTTCCGTTGCCATTTTCAGGAAAATTTTCCAGTTCAAAAACAGCCCTGATAAAAGTCCGGGTTGGGTTTCTCTAAACCAGCGCCCCACTATTCCCCATATTGTGAATGGGAAGTCCATCCTCGACAACAACTTGGGGTGAAAGAAAGATTTTTTATTCATTGTTTGGGAAGGTGGAGATTGGGGCACCCTATTTCGGTCGTCCTTTGGGCTGGCCGTGGATGGGAGCCCAAATGATATAACTTTGTCTGAGGAGGAGGCTAGAGCTTTCAACCTCCTTACGCAAGACAATGGGACTTCCCATTCTTGGGACCTTATCCGGGAGACCGTCCTGGTAGAACGCGGCCTCTCGCCCGTTCATAAGAAAAGTAAGTTCCCTTCCTTACCTCCTTTTTATTTCCTTCATTTTCTATTCCATTGATTTTTCAACTTACTTCTTTTGTTGCAGTGGCTGAGAAGATTGAGGAGGCTACCAAGCCTAAGGACCTGGAGACAACCAGGATGAAGAGGGCTGGAAAGGTCTTTAAAGTCCCACGCCTTGGTGACCGCTTCCCTGAGTTCCTTCTTCAAGCAATAGAACCGGGCGAGGAAGGCCCCAGCCAGGTTTTGCGCACCAAGCAGAGGCCAGGGGCCTATTTTCAACCTGCTTGGGGGATCCGGGGCAAGGATTCAATCACTGGCAGCACGGCGCTGTCCAAGGAATGGTCCAAGCATTCCATCTCCCCGGTGGATTATCAAGACTTTGTCCTTCAACAGGACTTAGAGGGGAATGAGCTTTTCGGAGCGCAGGCTTTGACGACGGTACGTCATTTACCTATGCCCTTCATACTTGCCTTTTCATGTTTCTTTTCTCATACTTTTGCTGCTTCTCTTGCAGGCTAACGCCCACTTCCAAGGGGCAATTCACCAAGCTACGGCTTGGAAGGTTGGCCTGGAAGATGCTAACAAGAAGTTGGAGGAGGCCAACCAGAGAATAGAGGCCCTTGAAGCTCAACTGGCCTCTTCCACTTCTGACCTGGAAACGGCCCGGGTCGAAAATGTTATTCTGAAGGCGCAGAAAGATAAAGCCTTTGACGGCTGGATGGACACCCAGGAGTTCAAAGACTTGATGGTGGAGCACGATGCCCTTCTTCACCCAATTAGCTATAAAGAAGGCTGGGATGTGCTGTAGAGGCCGTCCAAGATGAGTTTCCAGAAATCCTTGAGCGGTCCTCCTTTCCTTGCCCTGTGCGAGTCCCGGAGCTTGGGGGTGTTACTGACAAGCTGGTTGATTTGATCAAAGACGGCCCTTCGGGGAGCCCAGGCCACAAGAGGAAAGAACTCAAGTCCAGCTCTGGGGAGGAGGAGACTTCTTCCGAAGAAGATTCTGCGGCTGAGAAGAAGGTCAGGGTGGAAGAGCCTCCAAGGGCTGCGCCTCAGAATCCAGTGTCTCCCGCATCATCCAAAGCATCCGAAGGTGGATCTGATGGGACCTCTACGGGGACTTTTGAGGGGACAACTGAGACGTCCGAGGAGACTTCAGATAGTGGTTCTGAAGAATCCGAGGCTTCCGAGGCCTAAGTTTTTTTTGTATATCTTTTTTCGAGAAAATATGTGAATTTAGTTTATGTCAGAAGTTGTTACCCTTCGGGGCTATATTAGATATGCTGTTTTCCTTATTTGCCTCTTTCTTCTTTACAGTACTTAATATGCACTTAAACTTTAAGCATCCTTAGATTGAAATAATTTCAAACTCTTTAATACGAAGTCTGGTTTTCCAAAACCTTACATAGCATGGGTTCGACCCTAATCAATAATAACTTGACAATGTAAACTCTAATAGAATATAAAGTCCTACGTAAGCAAAGCTTCAAGGTGCTTTTAAACCTGCTTGTCATAATGACAAGCAAGAATCGTACTTCGACTATCTTACACATAGTAAACCTTCAGGTTTTGTGCATGCCAGGTTCTCGGGACTTCAAAACCATCCATAGTTTCCAGCTTGTAGGTTCCTCTACCCTGAACGCTCTTGACTTTGTACGACCCTTCCCAATTCGGGGCAAGCTTTCCTTTTTGTCCGACACAAGAAGCTTCTATCTTTCTCAAGACTAGGTCACCTTGTTTGAAAAACCTTTCTTTAACCCTTAGGTTGTAGTAGAATGAAGCCTTTTTCTGATATTCTACTATCATTGCATTAGCCTTATCTCGTACTTCATCGATTAAATCCAGGGCTAACCTCTGCCCTTCTTCATTTTCTTCTGCATTGAAAGCCTGAATCCTTGGAGAGGAATGTGATATCTCTACTAGAACTACTGCTTCTGCCCCATATGCCAACATGAAGGGAGTTGCTCCTGTCGTGACTCTACAGGTAGTCCTGTAGGCCCATAATATTGGAAGTATTTCATCCACCCAATTATTTCTTGACTTCTCGATCCTCTTTTAGTCCATCCAGGATTATCCGATTTGCTACCTCCGCTTACCCATTGGCTTGCGGGTAAGGCACAGAGGTGAACCGTAACTCAATTTCATTTTTTCTTCACAATACTTCTTGAATTCCTCATTGTTGAATTGTGTTCCATTGTCACTGACGAGGATACGGGGAATTCCATATCGGCACATAATGTTTTCCCACAGGAATTGTGCAACCTGCTTAGTTGTGATCTTGGCCAAGGGTTTGGCTTCGATCCACTTGGTGAAATAATCAATGGCTACAATCAGAAACTTCCTTTGTGTTGTGGCCATGGGAAAAGGCCCCAAAATATCCATTCCCCACATAGCAAAAGGAATGGGCGAGTTGATAGAGGTCAGCATCTCGGGGGGTTGTCTAACAACAGGTGCATGCTTCTGACAGCGGTCACATTTCTTCACGTATTTTTTGGCATCAGGCATCATTTCTGGCCAATAAAAGCCTAAATGAGTTATCTTATGAGCCAAGGCCATGCCCCCCAAGTGTTGTCCACAAATACCTTCATGCACTTCTTCAAGAGCCAAGCGTGCCTCATCGGGCCTGAGACACCTCAAGTAGGGAACCACGAAAGATCTTTTGTAAAGAATCCCATCTATCAAAGAGTACCTTAGTGCTCGAACAGTTATCTTCCGTGCTTCAGTTGCATCACTTGGTAACCAACCGATTTGAATGTGAGCCTTGATAGGATCAATCCATGACGTCCCCAGGCCTATGGGAGCCACAAGCTTAACATCTATGCTTCGTGTCTTCAAAACACGGAAGTACACACTTCCTGAACTTTCTTCTATCTCAGATGAAGCAAACTTTGATACCGCATCTGCTTTAGCATTTTCTTCCCTTGGAATGTGTTCAACATGGCATTCATTAAATTGGGTCATCACAGCCCTTACTAGGCGGACATACTTAGCCATCGTATCATCCCTTGTCTCAAATTCCCTTTACCTGGGATATGATCAGCTTCGAGTCTCCACGGACCTTTAAGTTTTTGACTCTAAGTGTCCCAGCTAGACCAAGGCCAGCTATCAGGGCTTCATACTCTCCTCATTGTTTGTGGTTAGGAAGTCTAGCTTCATAGCATACTCAATTAAGAACCCATCAGGACTTTGCAAAACCAACCCTACTCCACTGGAATTTGTTTTTGATGCTCCATCAAAATAGAGAACCCAATATTCTTTCTCCTTATCATCCTTTCTCTGTCCCCATTATCGACTCCCTTATCTTGAGGTATGGTATCTTCCTGCCCCCCGACTTCTTGGTTGGGTATGGTACATTCCACCATGAAGTCAGCTAGTACCTGGGCTTTTATGGCCGTACGTGGCTTATACTTGAGATCGAACTCTCCCAACTCTATTGCCCACTTAATCAATCTCCCACTTATCTTGGGACTGTGAATGATATTTCTTAGTGGCTGATTCGTTAGCACCTCAATCTGATGAGCCTGAAAGTAAGGACACAGTTTTCTTGAAGCCATTACCAAGGCTAGAGCAAATTTCTCAATAGTTGAATAATTTAATTCAGCACCATGCAGAATTTTGCTGACATAATACACGGGTTTCTGGACTTTTAGCTCCTCCTTAACCAACACCGCGCTCAAGGCGCTCTCTGAAACAGCCAAGTACAAGAATAAAACTTCACTCAGAACTGGCTTGGCCAACAACGGGGCCTGGGCCATATACTTCTTTAACTCTTCAAATGCCTTCTGGTTTTCCTCACTCCATACAAAGTCTTTGATGCTCTTTAGTAACTTGAAGAATGACAAACACTTGTCTCCCGACTTGGAGATGAATCGTCCTAGCGCAGCAACCCTTCCTGTGAGCTTCTGAACATCCTTGACAGTTTTTGGTGGTTCCATGTCCAGGATCGCCTTTATTTTATCCGGGTTAGCCTCAATTCCCCTCTTTGAGACCATCAATCCCAAGAATTTTCCAGATCTTACTCCGAAAGCACACTTCGTAGGATTCAACATCATCTTGTGGTACCTCAGGACCTCAAAAGCTTCCGTCAAATGGGTTATATGATCAGTCTTTACTAGACTCTTGACTAACATGTCATCAACATAGACTTCCATAGTCTTACCAATAAGATCCTTAAAAAGTTTATTCACCAACCTTTCATAGGTGGCTCCTGCATTCTTGAGACCAAACGTCATAACAAGATAACAATAAACACCAAAGTCAGTGATAAATGATACCTTTGGAATGTCATCCTTATGCATTTTGATCTGGTTGTATCCGCTAAATCCATCCATGAAACTCAGCATCTCATGTCCAGTAGTGGCATCAATCAAAGTATCAATTCTTGGCAGCGGAAAATAGTCTTTGGGGCATGCATCATTCAGATCAGTGAAGTCTATACACATCCTCCACTTTCCATTAGCCTTCTTCACCATTACAGGGTTTTCTAACCACTCCAGAAATTGAATCTCCTCAATTAAATCAGCCTCTAAGAGTTTTTCTACTTCCTGTTTATAGCCTCTTGTCTTTCTGGGGCAAAATTTCTTTTCTTTTATTTTACTGTCTTCCGGCTTGGATCCATGTTTAACCTGTGAGTAATCAATTCTGGGTCTATGCTTGGCATATCAGCTGCTGACCATGCAAAACATCACTATTTTCTTGCAAAAATTTCACCAACTGCCCTCTAAGGGGCTCCTCTAATGTGGCTCCAATGAAAGTCATCCTCTCAGGATTTTCGGGGTCTAAAGGAACGGAAACCAAGTCTTCTGCTGGCCTTCCTCCATTCTCGTCATTTTCTAGGACATCCATATCTTTGAAAGGAAGAACCTGCCCCCCGACTCCATCCGCTCTCAAAGAGGCCACATAACAGCTTCTAGCCATTTTTTGATCTCCTCTCTCTTCTCCAATCCTGTTTCGGGTGGGAAACTTCATAACTGAATGATAGGAAGAGGGGACTGCCTTGAAGGCATGTATCCCTGTCTCCTCATGATAGCATTATAAGTTGAACTAGCCTTTACCACCACGAAATCCAGCATCTGCGTTGCTTGCCTTGGTTGTCCGTCCTGGTGGTTAGCAATTTAATTATCCCTTCCACAGGACATTCTACTCCAGCAAATCCATATATCGGCATGTCGGTTGGTGTCAACTGGAAGTCGTTATACCCCATCCTTAGAAAGGTGTCGTGGAGCAAGATATCCACAGAAGCACCATTATCCACAAGGACCCTCTTAACCGGGCTATTTCCTGTTATCGGTGTTATGACCAGCGGGTCGTCATGAGGGAACTTCACGCCCTCTAGGTCAGAATCATCAAAAGCCAACGTTACTTCTGTCCTGGCCCTCTTCGGGGCTTCTCCAACAATATGCATAACCTCCCTAGTATATGCCTTTCTGGAATTTTTGGACAATCCAGCAGCAGTTGGACCTCCAAAGATCGTGTTTATCACAGGTCCTCGAGGGCGTCGTGGTCCTCCAAAAATTTCATTTATAACCGGCCCTCTAGGTTGGGGATTCCGCCCCTGATCGTCTTGGTCCCTCCTACGATCTTCAAAGTTCTTCCTTCCATTATTATTTCTGTCCCCTCCATCTCCAGTACTTGTTCAATCTTCCTTTTCGAATCAAAAACTCAATTTCATCTTTCAATTGCCTACACTCATCGGTGTCATGGCCAACATCCTTTAAAACCTACAATACTTGCTCTTATCTAGCTTGGCGGGATCAGCCTTCAAGGGCTTAGGTCAGCGAATATCTCTATCTTTCTTAATCTCCATCAAAATCTGACTTCTAGGAGCATTCAGCTTAGCGTATCAGTGAACTTTTGCCCAGGTCCTCCCTTCTTGGGGGTTAAATCAGGGTTTTGTTCGGTCTAGGATATTTGTCCTTTGCAATATA